>NC_091471.1:58289986-58591950 GCF_036971445.1 Narcine bancroftii | reverse complement strand
GTCCATTTGTTAAGATATACAATGCATCACAGGTCCTTCAGACTATTGTGCCCATGCCAAGCTGTAGAGAGATACAATGCATTACAGGATCTTCACAATAATGTGTCCATGAACATTATCTAGAGAGATACAATGCTTCATAGGTTTTTCATAATATTGTGTCCATGCCAATTTGTAGAGAGATACAATACATCACAGGCCGTCGGAATATTGTGTCCATGCCAATGTTTAGAGAGACACAATGCATAACAGGTCTTTCAAACTATTGTGTCCATGCCAACTTGTAGAGAGATACAAAGGATCACAAGTCATTCAGATGATTGTCTTCATGCCAATCTGTAGAAAGATACAATCTATCACAGGTCCTTCTGACTAGTGAGTCCATGCCAATTTGTAGAGAGATACAATGCATAACAGGGTCTTCAGACTATTGAGTCCATGAACAGTATGTAGAGACATACAATGTTTCATATGTCCTTCAGTCCATTGTGTCCATGCCAATTTGTAGAGAGATAGAATGCATCACAGGTGCTTTAGACTATTGTATCCATGCCAATTGGTAGAAAGATACAATGCATCACAGGTCCTTCAGATTATTGAGCACATGCCCATTTGTAGAGAGATACAATGCATTACAGGTTCATCAGACTATAGTGTCCATGAACAATATCTAGAGAGATACAATGCTTCATAGGTCCTTCAGACTATTCAGTCCATGCCAATTTGTACAGAGTAACAATACATCACAGGTCGTTCAGAATATTGTGTCCATGCCAATTTGTAGAGAGATACAATGCATCACAGGTTTTTCAGACTATTGTGACCATGCCAATGATTAGAGAGACACAATGCATAACAGGTACTTCAAACTATTGTGTTCATGCCAATTTGTAGAGAGATAGAATGCATCACAGGTCCTTCTAACTATTGCGTACATGCCAATTTGTAGAGAGATACAATGCATCACAGGTCCTTCAGACTATTGTGCCCAAGCCAATCTGTAGAGAGATACAATGCATCCCAGGATCTTCACAATAATGTGTCCATGAACATTATCTAGAGAGATACAATGCTTCATAGGTCCTTCAGACTACTGTGTCCATGCCAATTTGTAGAGACATACAATGCATCACTGGTCCTTCAGACTATTGTGTCCATGCCAATTTGTAGAGAGATACAATGCATCACAGTTCCTATAGACTATTGTGACCATGCCAATTTGTGGAGAGATACAATGCATCACAGGTCCTTCAGACTTATGTGTCCAAGAACAATTTGTAGAGAAATACAATGCATCACAGGTCCTTCAGACTATTGTATGCATGCCAATTTGTAGAGAGATACAATGCAGCACACGTACTTCTGACCATTGTGTCCATGAACAATTTATGGAGAGATACAATGCATCACAGGTCCTTCAGACGATTGTGTCATGCCAATTTGTAGTGAGATACATTGCATCACAGGTCCTTCAGACTATTGTATCCATTAAAAATTTGTAGAGAGATACAATACATCACTGGTCCTTCAGACTATTGTGTCCATGCCAATTTGTGGAGAGATACAATGCATCACAGGTCCTTCAGACATATGTGTCCATGCCAATATGTAGAGAGATACAATGCATCACAGGTCCTTCAGTCTATTGTGTTTATGTCAATTTCGTGAGAGTACAATGCATCACTGGTCCTTCAGACTATTGTGTCCATGCCAATTTGTAGAGACATGCACTGCATCACAGGTCCTTCAGAATATTGTGTCCATGCCAATTTGTAGAGAGATACAATACTTCACAGTTCCATAAGACTATTGTATCCATGAACAATTTGTAGAGCGATACAATGCTTCACAGATCCTTCAGACTATTGTGTCCATGCCAATATGTTGAGAGATACAATGCATCACAGGTCTTTCAGACAATTATGTCGATGCCAATTTGTAGAGAGATATAATGCATCACAGGTCCTTCAGACTATTGTGTTTATGTCAATTTCGTGAGAGTACAATGCATCACAGGTCCTTTAGACTATTGTGTCCATGCCAATTTGTAGAGACATGCACAACATCACAGGTCCTTCAGAATATTGTGTCCATGCCAATTTGTAGAGAGATACAATACTTCACAGTTCCATAAGACTATTGTATCCATGAACAATTTGTAGAGAGATACAATGCTTCACAGATCCTTCAGACTATTGTGTCCATGCCAATATGTAGAGAGATACAATGCATCACAGGTCCTTCAGACAATTATGTCGATGCCAATTTGTAGAGAGATACAATGCATCACAGGACCTTCACAATATTGTGTCCGTGAACAATTTGTAGAGAGATACAATGCATAACAGGTCCTTCAGACTATTGTGTCGATGCCAATTTGTAGGGAGATAAAATGCATCACACGTCCTTTAGACTATTGAGTCCATGCCAATTTGTATAGAGATACAATGCATCATAGGTCCTTCAGACTATTGTGTCCATGCCAATTTGTAGAGACATGCACTACATCACAGGTCCTTCAGAATATTGTGTCCATGCCAATTTGTAGAGAGATACAATACTTCACAATTCCATAAGACTATTGTATCCATGAACAATTTGTAGAGAGATACAATGCTTCACAGATCATTCAGACTATTGTGTCCATGCCAATATGTAGAGAGATACAATGCACCACAGGTCCTTCAGACAATTATGTCGATGCCAATTTGTAGAGAGATACAATGCATCACAGGACCTTCACAATATTGTGCCCATGCCAATCTGTAGAGAGATACAATGCATCACAGGTCGTTCAGACTATTGTGTCTATGCCAATGTGTAGAGAGATACAATGCATCACAGGTCCTTCAGAATATTGTGTCCATGCCAATTTGTAGAGAGATACAATGCATCACAGGTTCTTCAGACTATTGTTTCCATGCCAATGTGTAGAGAGATACAATGCCAATTTGTTGAGAGATACAATGAAACACAGGTTCTTCAGAATATTGTGTCCATGCATATTTGTAGAGAGATACAATGCATCACAGGTTGTTCAGACTATTGTGTCCATGCCAATTTGTAGAGAGATACAATGCAACACTGGTCCTTCAAACTATTGGTTCCATGCCAATTTGTAGAGAAATACAATGCATCACAGGTCCTTCAGACTATTGTGTTCATGCCAATTTGTAAAGAGATACAATGCATCACAGCTTCTTCAGACTATTGTGTCCATGTCCATTTGTTAAGATATACAATGCATCACAGGTCCTTCAGACTATTGTGCCCATGCCAAGCTGTAGAGAGATACAATGCATTACAGGATCTTCACAATAATGTGTCCATGAACATTATCTAGAGAGATACAATGCTTCATAGGTCCTTCATAATATCGTGTCCATGCCAATTTGTAGAGAGATACAATACATCACAGGTCCGTCGGAATATTGTGTCCATGCCAATGTTTAGAGAGACACAATGCATAACAGGTCTTTCAAACTATTGTGTCCATGCCAACTTGTAGAGAGATACAAAGGATCACAAGTCATTCAGATGATTGTCTTCATGCCAATCTGTAGAAAGATACAATCTATCACAGGTCCTTCTGACTAGTGAGTCCATGCCAATTTGTAGAGAGATACAATGCATCACAGGTCCGTCAGACTATTGTGTCCGTGGAAATTTGTAGAGAGATAAAATGCATCACAGGTCCTTCAGACTATTGTGTCTATGCCAATGTGTAGAGAGATACAATGCATCACAGGTCCTTCAGAATATTGTGTCCATGCCAATTTGTAGAGAGATACAATGCATCACAGGTTTTTCAGACTATTGTGACCATGCCAATGATTAGAGAGACACAATGCATAACAGGTACTTCAAACTATTGTGTCCATGCCAATTTGTAGAGAGATACAATGCATCACAGGTCCTTCTAACTATTGCGTACATGCCAATTTGTAGAGAGATACAATGCATCACAGGTCCTTCAGACTATTGTGCCCATGCCAATCTGTAGAGAGATACAATGCATCCCAGGATCTTCACAATAATGTGTCCATGAACATTATCTAGAGAGATACAATGCTTCATAGGTCCTTCAGACTACTGTGTCCATGCCAATTTGTAGAGACATACAATGCATCACTGGTCCTTCAGACTATTGTGTCCATGCCAATTTGTAGAGAGATACAATGCATCACAGTTCCTATAGACTATTGTGACCATGCCAATTTGTGGAGAGATACAATGCATCACAGGTCCTTCAGACTAATGTGTCCAAGAACAATTTGTAGAGAAATACAATGCATCACAGGTCCTTCAGACTATTGTATGCATGCCAATTTGTAGAGAGATACAATGCAGCACACGTACTTCTGACCATTGTGTCCATGAACAATTTATGGAGAGATACAATGCATCACAGGTCCTTCAGACGATTGTGTCATGCCAATTTGTAGTGAGATACATTGCATCACAGGTCCTTCAGACTATTGTATCCATTAAAAATTTGTAGTGAGATACATTGCATCACAGGTCCTTCAGACTATTGTGTTGATGTCAATTTCGTGAGAGTACAATGCATCACAGGTCCTTCAGACTATTGTGTCCATGCCAATTTGTAGAGACATGCACAACATCACAGGTTCTTCAGAATATTGTGTCCATGCCAATTTGTAGAGAGATACAATACTTCACAGTTCCATAAGACTATTGTATCCATGAACAATTTGTAGAGAGATACAATGCTTCACAGATCCTTCAGACTATTGTGTCCATGCCAATATGTAGAGAGATACAATGCATCACAGGTCCTTCAGACAATTATGTCGATGCCAATTTGTAGAGAGATACAATGCATCACAGGACCTTCACAATATTGTGTCCGTGAACAATTTGTAGAGAGATACAATGCATAACAGGTCCTTCAGACTATTGTGTCGATGCCAATTTGTAGATAGATACATTGCATCACATGTTCTTCAGTCTATTGTGTCCATGCCAATTTGTAGGGAGATAAAATGCATCACAGGTCCTTTAGACTATTGAGTCCATGCCAATTTGTATAGAGATACAATGCATCATAGGTCCTTCAGACTATTGTGTCCATGCCAATTTGTAGAGACATGCACTACATCACAGGTCCTTCAGAATATTGTGTCCATGCCAATTTGTAGAGAGATACAATACTTCACAATTCCATAAGACTATTGTATCCATGAACAATTTGTAGAGAGATACAATGCTTCACAGATCCTTCAGACTATTGTGTCCATGCTAATATGTAGAGAGATACAATGCATCACAGGTCCTTCAGACAATTATGTCGATGCCAATTTGTAGAGAGATACAATGCATCACAGGACCTTCACAATATTGTGCCCATGCCAATCTGTAGAGAGATACAATGCATCACAGGTCGTTCAGACTATTGTGTCTATGCCAATGTGTAGAGAGATACAATGCATCACAGGTCCTTCAGAATATTGTGTCCATGCCAATTTGTAGAGAGATACAATGCATCACAGATTCTTCAGACTATTGTTTCCATGCCAATGTGTAGAGAGATACAATGCCAATTTGTTGAGAGATAAAATGAAACACAGGTTCTTCAGAATATTGTGTCCATGCATATTTGTAGAGAGATACAATGCATCACAGGTTGTTCAGACTATTGTGTCCATGCCAATTTGTAGAGAGATACAATGCAACACTGGTCCTTCAAACTATTGGTTCCATGCCAATTTGTAGAGAAATACAATGCATCACAGGTCCTTCAGACTATTGTGTTCATGCCAATTTGTAAAGAGATACAATGCATCACAGCTTCTTCAGACTATTGTGTCCATGTCCATTTGTTAAGATATACAATGCATCACAGGTCCTTCAGACTATTGTGTCCATGCCAATCTGTAGAGAGATACAATGGATTACAGGATCTTCACAATAATGTGTCCATGAACATCATCTAGAGAGATACAATGCATCATAGGTCCTTCATAATATTGTGTCCATGCCAATTTGTAGAGAGATACAATACATCACAGGTCCGTCGGAATATTGTGTCCATGCCAATGTTTAGAGAGACACAATGCATAACAGGTCTTTCAAACTATTGTGTCCATGCCAACTTGTAGAGAGATACAAAGGATCACAAGTCATTCAGATGATTGTCTTCATGCCAATCTGTAGAAAGATACAATCTATCACAGGTCCTTCTGACTAGTGAGTCCATGCCAATTTGTAGAGAGATACAATGCATCACAGGTCCGTCAGACTATTGTGTCCGTGGAAATTTGTAGAGAGATAAAATGCATCACAGGTCCTTCAGACTATTGTGTCTATGCCAATTTGTAAAGAGATACATTGCATCACAGCTTCTTCGGACTATTGTGTCCATTTCCATTTGTTGAGATATACAATGCATCACAGGTTCTTCAGACTATTGTGTCCATGCCAATGTTTAGAGAGATACAATGCAACACTGGTCCTTCAAACTATTGGTTCCATGCCAATTTGTAGAGAAATACAATGCATCACAGGTCCTTCAGACTACTGTGTCCATGCCAATTTGTAAAGAGATACAATGCATCACAGCTTCTTCAGACTATTGTGTCCATGCCAATTTGTAGCGAGATACAATGCATCACAGGTCCTTCAGACAATGTTGTCCATGCCAATTTGTAGAGAGGTACAATGCATAACAGATCAATCAGACTATTGTGTCCATGCCAATTTGTGAGAGATACAATGCTTCACAGGTCCTTCAGACTATTGTGTCCATGCTAATTTGTAGAGAGATACAATGCATCACAGGTTCTTCAGAATATTGTGTCCATACAAATTTGTACAGAAATACAATGCATCACAGGTTGTTCAGACTATTGTGTCCATGCCAATGTGTAGAGAGATACAACGCAACACTGGTCCTTCAAACTATTGGTTCCATGCCAATTTGTAGAGAAATACAATGCATCACAGGTCCTTCAGACTATTGTGTCCATGCCAATTTGTAAAGAGATACAATGCATCACAGCTTCTTCAGACTATTGTGTCCATGTCCATTTGTTGAGATATACAATGCATCACAGGTCCTTCAGATTATTGTGCCCATGCCAATCTGTAGAGAGATACAATGCATCACAGGATCTTCACAATAATATGTCCATGAACATTATCTAGAGAGATACAATGCTTCATAGGTCCTACAGAATATTGTGTCCATGCCAATTTGTAGAGAGATACAATATATCACAGGTCCTTCAGAATATTGTGTCCATGCCAATGTTTAGAGAGACACAATGCATAACAGGTCTTTCAAACTATTGTGTCCATGCCAACTTGTAGAGAGATACAATGGATCACAAGTCATTCAGATGATTGTCTTCATGCCAATTTGTAGAGTGATACAATCCATCACAGGTCCTTCTGTCCATTGTGCCCATGCCAATTAGTAGTAAGATACAATGCATCACAGGTCCTCCAAACTATTGTGTCCATGAACAATTTGTAGAGAGATACAATACATCACAGGTCCTTCAGGCTATTGTGTCCACACCAATTTGTGGAGAGATACAATGCATCACAGGTCCTTTAGACTAATGAGTCCATGCCAATTTGTAGAGACATACAATGCATCACAGGTCCTTCAGAATATTGTGTCCATGCCAATATGTAGAGAGATACAATGCATCACAGGTCCTTCAGACTATTGAGTCCATGCCAATTTGTAGAGAGATACAATACATCACAGGTCCATCAGACTATTGTGTCGATGAACAACTTGTAGAGAAATACAATGCATCACACTTCTTTCAGACTATTGTATCGATGCCAATTAGCAGAGAGATACAATGCAGCACCAGTACTTCAGAATATTGTGTCCGTGAACAATTCATAGAGAGATACAATGCATCACAGGTCCTTCAGGCTATTGTGTCCACACCAATTTGTGGAGAGATACAATGCAACACTGGTCCTTCAAACTATTGGTTCCATGCCAACTTGTAAAGAGATACAATGCATCACAGGTTCTTCAGAATATTGTGTCCATACAAATTTGTAGAGAAATACAATGCATCACAGGTTGTTCAGACTATTGTGTCCATGCCAATGTGTAGAGAGATACAATGCAACACTGGTCCTTCAAACTATTGGTTCCATGCCAATTTGTAGAGAAATACAATGCATCACAGGTCCTTCAGACTATTGTGTCCATGCCAATTTGTAAAGAGATACAATGCATCACAGCTTCTTCAGACTATTGTGTCCATGTCCATTTGTTGAGATATACAATGCATCACAGGTCCTTCAGATTATTGTGCCCATGCCAATCTGTAGAGAGATACAATGCATCACAGGATCTTCACAATAATATGTCCATGAACATTATCTAGAGAGATACAATGCTTCATAGGTCCTACAGAATATTGTGTCCATGCCAATTTGTAGAGAGATACAATATATCACAGGTCCTTCAGAATACTGTGTCCATGCCAATGTTTAGAGAGACACAATGCATAACAGGTCTTTCAAACTATTGTGTCCATGCCAACTTGTAGAGAGATACAATGGATCACAAGTCATTCAGATGATTGTCTTCATGCCAATTTGTAGAGAGATACAATCCATCACAGGTCCTTCCGTCTATTGTGCCCATGCCAATTAGTAGTAAGATACAATGCATCACAGGTCCTCCAAACTATTGTGTCCATGAACATTTTGTAGAGAGATACAATACATCACAGGTCCTTCAGGCTATTGTGTCCACACCAATTTGTGGAGAGATACAATGCATCACAGGTCCTTTAGACTAATGAGTCCATGCCAATTTGTAGAGAGATACAATGCATCACAGGTCCTTCAGAATATTGTGTCCATGCCAATATGTAGAGAGATACAATGCATCACAGGTCCTTCAGACTATTGAGTCCATGCCAATTTGTAGAGAGATACAATACTTAATAGGTCTTTCAGACTATTGTGTCCATGCCAATTTGTAGAGAGATACAATACATCACAGGTCCATCAGACTATTGTGTCCATGAACACCTTGTAGAGAAATACAATGCATCACACTTCTTTCAGACTATTGTATCGATGCCAATTAGCAGAGAGATACAATGCAGCACCAGTACTTCAGAATAGTGTGTCTGTGAACAATTCATAGAGAGATACAATGCATCACAGGTCCTTCTGACTATTGTGTCCATGCCAATTTGTAGAGAGATACAATATATCACAGGTTCTTCAGACTATTGTGTCCATGCCAATGTGTAGAGAGGTACAATGCCAATTTGTAGAGAGATACAATGCATCATAGGTTCTTCAGACTATTGTGTCCATGCAAATTTGTAGAGAGATACAATGCATCACAGGTTTTTCAGACTATTGTGTCCATGCCAATGTGTAGAGAGATACAATGCATCACTGGTCCATAAAACTATTAGTTCCATGCCAATTTATAGAGAAATACAATGCATCACAGGTCCTTCAGACTATTGTGTCCATGCCAATATGTAGAGAGATACAATGCATCACAGGTCCTTCAGACTATTGTGTCCATGCCAATTTTTAAAGAGATACAATGCATCACAGCTTCTTCAGACTATTGTGTCCATATCCATTTGTAGAGAGATAAAATGCATCACAGGGTCTTCAGACTATTGTGTCCATGAACAGTATGTAGAGGCAGACAATGTTTCATAGGTCCTTAAGTCTTTTGTGTCCATGCCAATTTGTAGAGAGATAGAATGTATCACAGGTCCTTTAGACTATTGTATCCATGCCAATTGGTAGAAAGATACAATGCATCACAGGTCCTTCAGATTATTGAGTACATGCCCATTTGTAGAGAGATACAATGCATCACAGGTTCATCAGACAATAGTGTCCATGAACAATATCTAGAGAGATACAATGCTTCATAGGTCCTTCAGACTATTCAGTCCATGCCAATTTGTACAGAGTAACAATACATCACAGGTCGTTCAGAATATTGTGTCCATGCCAATTTGTAGAGAGATACAATGCATCACAGGATCTTCACAATAATGTGTCCATGAACATTATCTAGAGAGATACAATGCTTCATAGGTCCTTCATACTATTGTGTCCATGCTAATTTGTAGAGAGATCCAATGCATCACAGGTCCTTCACAATATTGTGTCCGTGAACAATTTGTAGAGAGATACAATGCATAAAAGTTCCTTCAGACTATTGTGTCGATGCCAATTTGTACATAGATACAATGCATAACAGGTCCTTCAGTCTATTGTGTCCATGCCAATTTGTAGAGAGATAAAATGCATCACAGGTACTTCAGATTATTCTGTCCATTCCAATTTGTAGAGGAATGCAATGCATCTCAGGTCATTCTGAGTATTGTGTCCATGCCAATTCGTAGAGAGATACAATGCATCACAGGTGATTCAGATTATTGTGTCCATACCAACTTGTGCAGAGATACAATGCATCACAGATCCTTCAGAAAACTGTGTCAAGGCCAATTTGTAGAGTGATACAATGCATCACAGGTGCTTCAGCCTATTGTGTCCATGAACAATTTGTAGAGAGATACAATGCATCACGGACCCTTCAGACTATTGTGTCCATGCCAATTTGTAGAGAGATAAAATGCATTACAGGTCCTTCTGACTGTTGTGTCCATTCCAATTTGTAGAGAGATACAATGCATCACTGGTCCTTCAGACTATTGTGTCCATTGAAATTTGTTAGAGAGATACAATACATCACAGGTCCATCAGACTAATGTGTGCATGAACAATTTGTAGAGAAATACAATGCATCACAGGTCCTTCAGACTATTGTGCCCATGCCAATCTGTAGAGAGATACAATGCATCACAGGATCTTCACAATAATGTGTCCATGAACATTATCTAGAGAGATACAATCTTCATAGGTCCTTCAGAATATTGTGTCCATGCCAATTTGTAGAGAGGTATATTGCATCACAGGTCCTTCAGACTATTGTGTCCATGCCAATTTGTAGAGATATACAATGCATCACAGATCCTTCAGACGATTGTATCCATGCCAATTTGTAGAGAGATACAATGCATCACATGTCCTTCAGATCATGTGTCCATGCAAATTTGTAGAGAGATACAATGCATCACAGGTCCTTCAGACTATTGTGTCCATGGAAATTTGTAGAGAGATACAATGCATCACAGGACCTTCTAACTATTGTGTCCATGCCAATTTTTAGAGAGATACAATACATCACAGGTCCATCAGACTATTGTGTCCATGAACAATATGTAGAGAAATACAATGCATCACACGTCCTTCAGACGATTGTATCGATGCCAATTAGCAGAGAGATACATTGCAGCACAGGTCCTTCAGAATATTGGGTCCGTGAACAATTCATGGAGAGATACAATGCATCACAGGTCCTTCAGACTATTGTGTCCATGCCAATGTGTAGAGAGATACAATGCCAATTTGTAGAGAGATACAATGCATCACAGGTTCTTCAGACTGTTGTGTCCATGCAAATTTGTAGAGAGATACAATGCATCACAGGTCCTTCAGACTATTGTGTCCATGCAAATTTGTAGAGAGATACAATGCATTACAGGTCCTTCAGAATATTGTGTCCATGCCAATGTGTAGAGAGTTACAATGCAACACTGGTCCTTAAAACTATTGGTTCCATGCCAATTTGTAGAGAAATACAATGCATCACAGGTCCTTCAGACTATTGTGTCCATGCCAATTTGTAAAGAGATACAATGCATCACAGCTTCTTCAGACTATTGTGTCCATGTCCATTTGTAGAGAGATACAATGTATCACAGGGTCTTCAGACTATTGAGTCCATGAACAGTATGTAGAGACAGACAATGTTTCATAGGTCCTTCAGTCTATTGTGTCCATGCCAATTTGTAGAGAGATAGAATGCATCACAGGTCCTTCAGATTATTGAGTACATGCCCATTTGTAGAGAGATACAATGCATCACAGGTTCATCAGGCAATAGTGTCCATGAACAATATCTAGAGAGATACAATGCTTCATAGGTCCTTCAGACTATTCAGTCCATGCCAATTTGTACAGAGTAACAATACATCACAGGTCGTTCAGAATATTGTGTCCATGCCAATTTGTAGAGAGATACAATGCATCACAGGATCTTCACAATAATGTGTCCATGAACATTATCTAGAGAGATACAATGCTTCATAGGTCCTTCATACTATTGCGTCCATGCCAATTTGTAGAGAGATCCAATGCATCACAGGTCCTTCACAATATTGTGTCCGTGAACAATTTGTAGAGAGATACAATGCAAAAAAGTTCCTTCAGACTATTGTGTCGATGCCAATTTGTACATAGATACAATGCATCACAGGTCCTTCAGTCTATTGTGTCCATGCCAATTTGTAGAGAGATAAAATGCATCACAGGTACTTCAGATTATTGTGTCCATTCCAATTTGTAGAGGAATGCAGTGCATCTCAGGTCATTCAGAGTATTGTGTCCATGCCAATTCGTAGAGAGATACAATGCATCACAGGTGATTCAGATTATTGTGTCCAAAACAACTTGTGCAGAGATACAATGCATCACAGATCCTTCAGACAACTGGGTCAAGGCCAATTTGTGGAGTGATACAATGCATCACAGGTCTTTCAGACTATTGTGTCCATGAACAATTTGTAGAGAGATACAATGCATCACGGACCCTTCAGACTATTGTGTCCATGCCAATTTGTAGAGAGTTACAATGCAACACTGGTCCTTAAAACTATTGGTTCCATGCCAATTTGTAGAGAAATACAATGCATCACAGGTCCTTCAGACTATTGTGTCCATGCCAATTTGTAAAGAGATACAATGCATCACAGCTTCTTCAGACTATTGTGTCCATGTCCATTTGTAGAGAGATACAATGTATCACAGGGTCTTCAGACTATTGAGTCCATGAACAGTATGTAGAGACAGACAATGTTTCATAGGTCCTTCAGTCTATTGTGTCCATGCCAATTTGTAGAGAGATAGAATGCATCACAGGTCCTTCAGATTATTGAGTACATGCCCATTTGTAGAGAGATACAATGCATCACAGGTTCATCAGGCAATAGTGTCCATGAACAATATCTAGAGAGATACAATGCTTCATAGGTCCTTCAGACTATTCAGTCCATGCCAATTTGTACAGAGTAACAATACATCACAGGTCGTTCAGAATATTGTGTCCATGCCAATTTGTAGAGAGATACAATGCATCACAGGATCTTCACAATAATGTGTCCATGAACATTATCTAGAGAGATACAATGCTTCATAGGTCCTTCATACTATTGCGTCCATGCCAATTTGTAGAGAGATCCAATGCATCACAGGTCCTTCACAATATTGTGTCCGTGAACAATTTGTAGAGAGATACAATGCAAAAAAGTTCCTTCAGACTATTGTGTCGATGCCAATTTGTACATAGATACAATGCATCACAGGTCCTTCAGTCTATTGTGTCCATGCCAATTTGTAGAGAGATAAAATGCATCACAGGTACTTCAGATTATTGTGTCCATTCCAATTTGTAGAGGAATGCAGTGCATCTCAGGTCATTCAGAGTATTGTGTCCATGCCAATTCGTAGAGAGATACAATGCATCACAGGTGATTCAGATTATTGTGTCCAAAACAACTTGTGCAGAGATACAATGCATCACAGATCCTTCAGACAACTGGGTCAAGGCCAATTTGTGGAGTGATACAATGCATCACAGGTCTTTCAGACTATTGTGTCCATGAACAATTTGTAGAGAGATACAATGCATCACGGACCCTTCAGACTATTGTGTCCATGCCAATTTGTAGAGAGATAAAATGCATCACAGGTCCTTCAGACTATTGTGTCATTGCCAATTTGTAGAGATATACAATGCATCACAGATCCTTCAGACGATTGTATCCATGCCAATTTGTAGAGAGATACAATGCATCACATGTCCTTCAGATCATTGTGTCCATGCCAATTTGTAGAGAGATACAATGCATCACAGGTCCTTCAGACTATTGTGTCCATTTCCATTTGTTGAGATATACAATGCATTACAGGTCCTTCAGACTATTGTGCCCATGCCAATCTGTAGAGAGATACAATGCATCACAGGATCTTCACAATAATGTGTCCATGAACATTAACTAGAGAGATACAATGCTTCATAGGTCATTCAGACTATTGTGTCAATGCCAATTTGTAGAGAGATACAATACATCACAGATCCTTCAGAATATTGTGTCCATGCCAATTTGTAGAGAGGTATATTGCATCACAGGTCCTTCAGACTATTGTGTCCATGCCAATTTGTAGAGATATACAATGCATCACAGATCCTTCAGACGATTGTATCCATGCCAATTTGTAGAGAGATACAATGCATCACATGTCCTTCAGATCATGTGTCCATGCAAATTTGTAGAGAGATACAATGCATCACAGGTCCTTCAGACTATTGTGTCCATGGAAATTTGTAGAGAGATACAATGCATCACAGGACCTTCTGACTATTGTGTCCATGCCAATTTTTAGAGAGATAGAATACATCACAGGTCCATCAGACTATTGTGTCCATGAACAATATGTAGAGAAATACAATGCATCACACGTCCTTCAGACTATTGTATCGATGCCAATTAGCAGAGAGATACATTGCAGCACAGGTCCTTCAGAATATTGGGTCCGTGAACAATTCATGGAGAGATACAATGCATCACAGGTCCTTCAGACTATTGTGTCCATGCCAATGTGTAGAGAGATACAATGCCAATTTGTAGAGAGATACAATGCATCACAGGTTCTTCAGACTATTGTGTCCATGCAAATTTGTAGAGAGATACAATGCATCACAGGTCCTTAAGACTATTGTGTCCATGCCAATGTGTAGAGAGATACAATGCAACACTGGTCCTTAAAACTATTGGTTCCATGCCAATTTGTAGAGAAATACAATGCATCACAGGTCCTTCAGACTATTTTGTCCATGCCAATTTGTAAAGAGATACAATGCATCACAGCTTCTTCAGACTATTGTGTCCATGTCCATTTGTAGAGAGATACAATATATCACAGGGCTTTCAGACTATTGAGTCCATGAACAGTATGTAGAGACAGACAATGTTTCATAGGTCCTTCAGTCTATTGTGTCCATGCCCATTTGTAGAGAGGTACAATGCATCACAGGTTCATCAGGCAATAGTGTCCATGAACAATATCTAGAGAGATACAATGTTTCATAGGTCCTTCAGTCTATTGTGTCCATGCCCATTTGTAGAGAGGTACAATGCATCACAGGTTCATCAGGCAATAGTGTCCATGAACAATATCTAGAGAGATACAATGCTTCATAGGTCCTTCAGACTATTCAGTCCATGCCAATTTGTACAGAGTAACAATACATCACAGGTCGTTCAGAATATTGTGTCCATGCCAATTTGTAGAGAGATACAATGCATCACAGGATCTTCACAATAATGTGTCCATGAACATTATCTAGAGAGATACAATGCTTCATAGGTCCTTCATACTATTGTGTCCATGCCAATTTGTAGAGAGATCCAAGGCATCACAGGTCCTTCACAATATTGTGTCCGTGAACAATTTGTAGAGAGATACAATGCATAAAAGTTCCTTCAGACTATTGTGTCGATGCCAATTTGTACATAGATACATTGCATCACAGGTCCTTCAGTCTATTGTGTCCATGCCAATTGTAGAGAGATAAAATGCATCACAGGTACTTCAGATTATTGTGTCCATTCCAATTTGTTGAGGAATGCAATGCATCTCAGGTCATTCAGAGTATTGTGTCCATGCCAATTCGTAGAGAGATACAATGCATCACAGGTCCTTCAGACTATTGTGTCCATGAACAATTTGTAGAGAGATACAATGCATCACGGACCCTTCAGACTATTGTGTCCATGCCATTTTGTAGAGAGATAAAATGCATCACAGGTCCTTCTGACTATTGTGTCCATTCCAATTTGTAGAGAGGTATATTGCATCACAGGTCCTTCAGACTATTGTGTCATTGCAAATTTGTAGAGATATACAATGCATCACAGATCCTTCAGACGATTGTATCCATGCCAATTTGTAGAGAGATACAATGCATCACATGTCCTTCAGATCATTGTGTCCATGCCAATTTGTAGAGAGATACAATGCATCACAGGTCCTTCAGACTATTGTGTCCATTGAAATTTGAAGAGAGATACAATACATCACAGGTCCATCAGACTATTGTGTGCATGAACAATTTGTAGAGAAATACAATGCATCACACGTCCTTCAGACTATTGTATCGATGCCAATTATCAGAGAGATACAATGCAGCACAGGTCCTTCAGAATAGTGTGTCCGTGAACAATTCATGGAGAGAAACAATGCATCACAGGTTCTTCAGACTATTGTGTCCATGGAAATTTGTAGAGAGATAAAATGCATCACAGGTGATTCAGATTATTGTGTCCATACCAACTTGTGCAGAGATACAATGCATCACAGATCCTTCAGAATATTGTGTCCATGCCAATTTGTTGAGATATAAAATGCATCACAGGTCCTTCAGACTATTGTTTCCATGCCAATGTGTAGAGAGATACAATGCCAATTTGTAGAGAGATACAATGCATCACAGGTTCTTCAGAATATTGTGTCCGTGAACAATTTGTAGAGAGATACAATGCTTCATAGGTCCTTCAGAGTATTGTGTCCATGCCAATTTGTAGAGAGATACAATGCATCACAGGTCCTTCACAATATTGTGTCCGTGAACAATTTGTAGAGAGATACAATGCATAAAAGGTCCTTCAGACTATTGTGTCCATGCCAATTTGTAGAGAGATAAAATGCATCACAGGAACTTCAGATTATTGTGTCCATTCCAATTTGTAGAGAGATAAAATGCATCACAGGAACTTCAGATTATTGTGTCCATTCCAATTTGTAGAGGAATACAATGCATCTCAGGTCATTCAGAGTATTGTGTCCATGCCAATTTGTAGAGAGATACAATGCATCACAGGTGATTCAGATTATTGTGTCCATACCAACTTGTGCAGAGATACAATGCATCACAAATCCTTCAGACGACTGTGTTAAGGCCAATTTGTAGAGTGATACAATGCATCACAGGTCCTTCAGACTATTGTGTCCATTGAAATTTGAAGAGAGATACAATACATCACAGGTCCATCAGACTATTGCGTGCATGAACAATTTGTAGAGAAATACAATGCATCACACGTCCTTCAGACTATTGTATCAATGCCAATTATCAGAGAGATACAATGCAGCACAGGTCCTTCAGAATTATGTGTCCGTGAACAATTCATGGAGAGAAACAATGCATCACAGGTTCTTCAGACTATTGTGTCCATGGAAATTTGTAGAGAGATAAAATGCATCACAGGTGATTCAGATTATTGTGTCCATACCAACTTGTGCAGAGATACAATGCATCACAGATCCTTCAGAATATTGTGTCCATGCCAATTTGTTGAGATATAAAATGCATCACAGGTCCTTCAGACTATTGTTTCCATGCCAATGTGTAGAGAGATACAATGCCAATTTGTAGAGAGATACAATGCATCACAGGTTCTTCAGAATATTGTGTCCGTGAACAATTTGTAGAGAGATACAATGCTTCATAGGTCCTTCAGAGTATTGTGTCCATGCCAATTTGTAGAGAGATACAATGCATCACAGGTCCTTCACAATATTGTGTCCGTGAACAATTTGTAGAGAGATACAATGCATAAAAGGTCCTTCAGACTATTGTGTCCATGCCAATTTGTAGAGAGATAAAATGCATCACAGGAACTTCAGATTATTGTGTCCATTCCAATTTGTAGAGAGATAAAATGCATCACAGGAACTTCAGATTATTGTGTCCATTCCAATTTGTAGAGGAATACAATGCATCTCAGGTCATTCAGAGTATTGTGTCCATGCCAATTTGTAGAGAGATACAATGCATCACAGGTGATTCA
Source organism: Narcine bancroftii (assembly GCF_036971445.1). Taxonomy (NCBI): domain Eukaryota; kingdom Metazoa; phylum Chordata; class Chondrichthyes; order Torpediniformes; family Narcinidae; genus Narcine; species Narcine bancroftii. The sequence continues at coordinate 58,573,930 of NC_091471.1, read as the reverse complement.
GATTATTGTGTCCATACCAACTTGTGCAGAGATACAATGCATCACAAATCCTTCAGACGACTGTGTTAAGGCCAATTTGTAGAGTGATACAATGCATCACAGGTCCTTCAGACTATTGTGTCCATGAACAATTTGCAGAAAGATACAATGCATCACAGACCCTTCAGACTATTGTGTCCATGCCAATTTGTAGAGAGATAAAATGCATCACCGGTCCTTCTGACTATTGTGTCCATGCCAATTTGTAGAGAGGTATATTGCATCACATGTCCATCATACTATTGTGTCCATGCCAATTTGTAGAGATATACAATGCATCACAGATCCTTCAGACGATTGTATCCATGCCATTTGGTAAAGAGATAAAAATGCATCACATGTCCTTCAGATCATTGTGTCCATGCAAATTTGTAGAGAGATACAATGCATCACAGGTCCTTCAGACTATTGTGTCCATGGAAATTTGTAAAGAGATACAATGCATCACAGGTGCTTCTGACTATTGTGTCCATGCCAATTTTTAGAGAGATACAATACATCACAGGTCCATCAGACTATTGTGTCCATGAACAATATTTAGAGAAATACAATGCATCACACGTCCTTCAGACTATTGTATCGATGCCAATTAGCAGAGAGATACAATGCAGCACAGGTCCTTCAGAATAGTGTGTCCGTGAACAATTCATGGAGAGATACAATGCATCACAGGTCCTTCAGACTATTGTGTCCATGGACATTTGTAGAGAGATAAAATGATTCACAGGTGATTCAGATTATTGTGTCCATACCAACTTGTGCAGAGATACAATGCATCACAGATCCTTCAGAATATTGTGTCCATGCCAATTTGTAGAGAGCTACAATGCATCACAGGTCCTTCTCAGTATTGTGTCAATGCCAATTTGTAGGGAGATACAATGCATCACAGGTCCTTCAGACGATTGTGTCAATGCCAATTTGTAGGGAGATACAATGCATCACAGGTCCTTCATACTATTGTGTCCATGAACAATTTGTAGTGAGAAACAATGCATCACAGATCCTTCAGACTATCGTGTCAATGCCAATGTGTAGAGAGATACTATGCATCACAGGTCCTTCAGACTATTGTGTCCATGCAAATTTGAAGAGAGATAAAATGCATCACAGGTCCTTCAGACTATTATGTCCACGCCAATTTGTAGAGAGATACAATGCATCACAGGTCCTTCAGACTATTGTATCCATGCCAATTTGTAGCCAGATACAATGCATCACAGGTCCTTCAGACAATGGTGTCCATGCCAATTTGTAGAGAGGTACAATGCATCACAGATCAATCAGACTATTGTGTCCATGCCAATTTGTATAGAGATACAATGCTTCACAGGTCCTTCAGACTATTGTGTCCATTCTAATTTGTAGAGAGATACAATGCATCACAGTTTCTTCAGTCTATTGTTTCTATGCCAATGTGTAGAGAGATACAATGGCAATTTGTAAAGAGATACAATGCATCAAAGGTTCTTCAGAATATTGTGTCCATACAAATTTGTAGAGAGATACAATGCATCACAGGTTGTTCAGACTATTGTGTCCCTGCCAATGTGTAGAGAGATACAATGAAACACTGGTCCTTCAAACTATTGGTTCCATGCCAATTTGTAGAGAAATACAATGCATCACAGGTCCTTCAGACTATTGTGTCCATGCCAATTTGTAAAGAGATACAATGCATCACAGCTTCTTCAGACTATTGTGTCCATGTCCATCTGTTGAGATATACAATGCATCACAGGTCCTTCAGAATATTGTGCCCATGCCAATCTGTGGAGAGATACAATGCATCACAGGATCTTCACAATAATGTGTCCATGAACATTATCTAGAGAGATACAATGCTTCATAGGTCCTTCAGACTATTGTGTCCATGCCAATTTGTAGAGAGATACAATATATCACACGTCCTTCAGAATATTGTGTCCATGCCAATGTTTAGAGAGACACAATGCATAACATGTCTTTCAAACTATTGTGTCCATGCCAACTTGTAGAGAGATACAATGGATCACAAGTCATTCAGATGATTGTCTTCATGCAAATTTGTAGAGAGATACAAGCCATCACAGGTCCTTCTGACTATTGTGCCCATGCCAATTTGTAGTAAGATACAATGCATCACAGTTCCTCCAAAAATTGTGTCCATGAACAATTTGTAGAGAGATACAATACATCACAGGTCCTTCAGGCTATTGTGTCCACACCAATTTGTGGAGAGATACAATGCATCACAGGTCCTTTAGACTAATGTGTCCATGCCGATTTGTAGAGAGATACAATGCATCACAGGTCCTTCAGAATATTGTGTCCATGCCAATATGTAGAGAGATACAATGCATCACAGGTCCTTCAGGCTATTGAGTCCATGCCAATTTGTAGAGAGATACAATACATCATAGGTCCTTCAGACTATCGTGTCCATGCCAATTTGTAGAGAGATACAATACATCACAGGTCCTTCAGGCTATTGTGTCCACACCAAGTTGTGGAGAGATACAATGCATCACAGGTCCTTTAGACTAATGTGTCCATGCCGATTTGTAGAGAGATACAATGCAGCACAGGTCCTTCAGACTATTGTGTCCGTGAACAATTCATGGAGAGATACAATGCATCACAGCTCCTTCAGATTATTGTGTCCATGGAAATTTGTAGAGAGATAAAATGCATCACAGGTGATTCAGATTATTGTGTCCATACCAACTTGTGCAGAGATACAATGCATCACAGATCCTTCAGAATATTGTGTCCATGCCAATTTGGAGAGAGATACAATGCATCACAGGTTCTTCAGAATATTGTGTCCATGCATATTTGTAGAGAGATACAATGCATCACAGGTTGTTCAGACTATTGTGTCCATGCCAATTTGTAGAGAGATACAATGCAACACTGGTACTTCAACCTATTGGTTCCATGCCAATTTGTAGAGAAATACAATGCATCACAGGTCCTTCAGACTATTGTGTTCATGCCAATTTGTAAAGAGATACAATGCATCACAGCTTCTTCAGACTATTGTGTCCATGTCCATTTGTTAAGATATACAATGCATCACAGGTCCTTCAGACTATTGTGCCCATGCCAATCTGTAGAGAGATACAATGCATCACAGGATCTTCACAATAATGTGTCCATGAACATTATCTAGAGAGATACAATGCTTCATAGGTCCTTCATAATATTGTGTCCATGCCAATTTGTAGAGAGATACAATACATCACAGGTCCGTCGGAATATTGTGTCCATGCCAATGTTTAGAGAGACACAATGCATAACAGGTCTTTCAAACTATTGTGTCCATGCCAACTTGTAGAGAGATACAAAGGATCACAAGTCATTCAGATGATTGTCTTCACGCCAATCTGTAGAAAGATACAATCTATCACAGGTCCTTCTGACTAGTGAGTCCATGCCAATTTGTAGAGAGATACAATGCATCACAGGTCCTTCGGACTATTGTGTCCATGGAAATTTGTAGAGAGATAAAATGCATCACAGGTGCTTCAGACTATTGTGTCTATGTGTAGAGAGATACAATGCATCACAGGTCCTTCAGAATATTGTGTCCATGCCAATTTGTAGAGAGATAAAAGGCATCACAGGTTCTTCAGACTATTGTTTCCATGCCAATGTGTAGAGAGATACAATGCAAATTTGTAGAGAGATACAATGCATCACAGGTTCTTCATAATATTGTGTCCATGCCAATTTTTAGAGAGATACAATATATCACAGGTCCATCAGACTATTGTGTCCATGAACAATATGTAGAGAAATACAATGCATCACACGTCCTTCAGACTATTGTATCGATGCCAATTAGCAGAGAGATACAATGCAGCACAGGTCCTTCAGAATAGTGTGTCCGTGAACAATTAATGGAGAGATACAATGCATCACAGGTCCTTCAGACTATTGTGTCCATGGACATTTGTAGAGAGATAAAATGCATCACAGGTGATTCAGATTATTGTGTCCATACCAACTTGTGCAGAGATACAATGCATCACAGATCCTTCAGAATATTGTGTCCATGCCAATTTGTAGAGAGCTACAATGCATCACAGGTCCTTCTCAGTATTGTGTCAATGCCAATTTGTAGGGAGATACAAATCATCACAGGTCCTTTAGACTATTGTGTCAATGCCAATTTGTAGGGAGATACAATGCATCACAGGTCCTTCATACTATTGTGTCCATGAACAATTTGTAGCGAGAAACAATGCATCACAGATCCTTCAGATTATCGTGTCAATGCCAATGTGTAGAGAGATACTATGCATCACAGGTCCTTCAGACTATTGTGTCCATGCAAATTTGAAGAGAGATAAAATGCATCACAGGTCCTTCAGACTATTATGTCCACGCCAATTTGTAGAGAGATACAATGCATCACAGGTCCTTCAGACCATTGTATCCATGCCAATTTGTAGCGAGATACAATGCATCAAAGGTCCTTCAGACAATGGTGTCCATGCCAATTTGTAGAGAGGTACAATGCATCACAGATCAATCAGACTATTGTGTCCATGCCAATTTGTAGAGAGATACAATGCTTCACAGGTCCTTCAGACTATTGTGTCCATGCTAATTTGTAGAGAGATACAATGCATCACAGTTTCTTCAGTCTATTGTTTCTATGCCAATGTGTAGAGAGATACAATGGCAATTTGTAAAGAGATACAATGCATCACAGGTTCTTCAGAATATTGTGTCCATACAAATTTGTAGAGAGATACAATGCATCACAGGTTGTTCAGACTATTGTGTCCATGCCAATGTGTAGAGAGATACAATGCAACACTGGTCCTTCAAACTATTGGTTCCATGCCAATTTGTAGAGAAATACAATGCATCACAGGTCCTTCAGACTATTGTGTCCATGCCAATTTGTAAAGAGATACAATGCATCACAGCTTCTTCAGACTATTGTGTCCATGTCCATCTGTTGAGATATACAATGCATCACAGGTCCTTCAGAATATTGTGCCCATGCCAATCTGTGGAGAGATACAATGCATCACAGGATCTTCACAATAATGTGTCCATGAACATTATCTAGAGAGATACAATGCTTCATAGGTCCTTCAGACTATTGTGTCCATGCCAATTTGTAGAGAGATACAATATATCACAGGTCCTTCAGAATATTGTGTCCATGCCAATGTTTAGAGAGACACAATGCATAACATGTCTTTCAAACTATTGTGTCCATGCCAACTTGTAGAGAGATACAATGGATCACAAGTCATTCAGATGATTGTCTTCATGCCAATTTGCAGAGAGATACAATCCATCACAGATCCTTCTGACTATTGTGCCCATGCCAATTTGTAGTAAGATACAATGCATCACAGGTCCTCCAAAAATTGTGTCCATGAACAATTTGTAGAGAGATACAATACATCACAGGTCCTTCTGGCTATTGTGTCCACACCAATTTGTGGAGAGATACAATGCATCACAGGTCCTTTAGACTAATGTGTCCATGCCGATTTGTAGAGAGATACAATGCATCACAGGTCCTTCAGAATATTGTGTCCATGCCAATATGTAGAGAGATACAATGCATCACAGGTCGTTCAGGCTATTGAGTCCATGCCAATTTGTAGAGCGATACAATACATCATAGGTCCTTCAGACTATTGTGTCCATGCCAATTTGTAGAGAGATACAATACATTACAGGTCCTTCAGGCTATTGTGTCCACACCAATTTGTGGAGAGATACAATGCATCACAGGTCCTTTAGACTAATGTGTCCATGGCGATTTGTAGAGAGATACAATGCAGCACAGGTCCTTCAGAAAAGTGTGTCCGTGAACAATTCATGGAGAGATACAATGCATCACAGGTCCTTCAGATTATTGTGTCCATGGAAATTTGTAGAGAGATAAAATGCATCACAGATGATTCAGATTATTGTGTCCATACCAACTTGTGCAGAGATACAATGCATCACAGATCCTTCAGAATATTGTGTCCATGCCAATTTGAAGAGAGATACAATGCATCACAGGTTCTTCAGAATATTGCGTCCATGCATATTTGTAGAGAGATACAATGCATCACAGGTTGTTCAGACTATTGTGTCCATGCCAATTTGTAGAGAGATACAATGCAACACTGGTACTTCAACCTATTGGTTCCATGCCAATTTGTAGAGAAATACAATGCATCACAGGTCCTTCAGACTATTGTGTTCATGCCAGTTTGTAAAGAGATACAATGCATCACAGCTTCTTCAGACTATTGTGTCCATGTCCATTTGTTAATATATACAATGCATCACAGGTCCTTCAGACTATTGTGCCCATGCCAATCTGTAGAGAGATACAATGCATCACAGGATCTTCACAATAATGTGTCCATGAACATTATCTAGAGAGATACAATGCTTCATAGGTCCTTCATAATATTGTGTCCATGCCAATTTGTAGAGAGATACAATACATCACAGGTCCGTCGGAATATTGTGTCCATGCCAATGTTTAGAGAGACACAATGCATAACAGGTCTTTCAAACTATTGTGTCCATGCCAACTTGTAGAGAGATACAAAGGATCACAAGTCATTCAGATGATTGTCTTCATGCCAATCTGTAGAAAGATACAATCTATCACAGGTCCTTCTGACTAGTGAGTCCATGCCAATTTGTAGAGAGATACAATGCATCACAGGTCCTTCAGACTATTGTGTCCATGGAAATTTGTAGAGAGATAAAATGCATCACAGGTCCTTCAGACTATTGTGTCTATGTGTAGAGAGATACAATGCATCACAGGTCCTTCAGAATATTGTGTCCATGCCAATTTGTAGAGAGATACAAGGCATCACAGGTTCTTCAGACTATTGTTTCCATGCCAATGTGTAGAGAGATACAATGCCAATTTGTAGAGAGATACAATGCATCACAGGTTCTTCATAATATTGTGTCCATGCATATTTGAAGAGAGATACAATGCATCACAGGTTGTTCAGACTATTGTGTCCATGCCAATGTGTAGAGAGATACAAGGCAACACTGGTCCTTCAAAATATTGGTTCCATGCCAATTTGTAGAGAAATACAATGCATCACAGGTCCTTCAGACTATTGTGCCCATGCCAATCTGTAGAAAGATACAATGCATCACAGGATCTTCACAATAATGTGTCCATGAACATTATCTAGAGAGATACAATGCTTCATAGGTCCTTCAGACTATTGTGTCCATGCCAATTTGTAGAGAGATACAATACATCACAGGTCCTTCAGAATATTGTGTCAATGCCAATGTTTAGAGACACACAATGCATAACAGGTCTTTCAAATTATTGTGTCCATGCGAATTTGTAGAGAGATAGAATATATCACAGGTTCTTCAGACTATTGTGTCCATGCCAATGTGTAGAGAGATACAATGCAACACTGGTCCTTCAAACTATTGGTTCCATGCCAATTTGAAGAGAAATACAATGCATCACAGGTCCTTCAGTCTATTGTGTCCATGCCAATTTGTAAAGAGATACAATGCATCACAGCTTCTTCAGACTATTGTGTCCATGCCAATTTGTAGCAAGATACAATGCATCACAGGTCCTTCAGACAATGTTGTCCATGCTAATTTGTAGAGAGGTACAATGCATCACAGATCAATCAGACTATTGTGTCCATGCCAATTTGTAGAGAGATACAATGCTTCACAGGTCCTTCAGACTATTGTGTCCCTGCTAATTTGTAGAGAGATACAATGCATCACAGGTCCTTCAGACTATTGTGTCCATGCCAATTTGTAAAGAGATACAATGCATCACAGCTTCTTCGGACTATTGTGTCCATTTCCATTTGTTGAGATATACAATGCATCACAGGTCCTTCAGACTATTGTGCCCAGGCCAATCTGTAGAGAGATACAATGCATCACAGGATCTTCACAATAATGTGTCCATGAACATTATCTAGAGAGATACAATGATTCATAGGTCCTTCAGACTATTGTGTCCATGCCAATTTGTAGAGAGATACAATACATCACAGGTCCTTCAGAATATTGTGTCAATGCCAATGTTTAGAGAGACACAATGCATAACAGGTCTTTCAAACTATTGTGTCCATGCGAATTTGTAGAGAGATACAATATATCACAGGTTCTTCAGACTATTGTGTCCATGCCAATGTGTAGAGAGATACAATGCAACACTTGTCCTTCAAACTATTGGTTCCATGCCAATTTGTAGAGAAATACAATGCATCACAGGTCCTTCAGACTATTGTGTCGATGCCAATTTGTACATAGATACAATGCATCACAGGTCCTTCAGTCTATTGTGTCCTTGCCAATTTGTAGAGAGATAAAATGCATCACAGGTACTTCAGATTATTGTGTCCATTCCAATTTGTAGAGGAATGCAGTGCATCTCAGGTTATTCAGAGTATTGTGTCCATGCCAATTCGTAGAGAGATACAATGCATCACAGGTGATTCAGATTATTGTGTCCATACCAACTTGTGCAGAGATACAATGCATCACAGATCCTTCAGACAACTGTGTCAAGGCCAATTTGTAGAGTGATACAATGCATCACAGGTCCTTCAGACTATTGTGTCCATGAACAATTTGTAGAGAGATACAATGCATCATGGACCCTTCAGACTATTGTGTCCATGCCAATTAGTAGAGAGATAAAATGCATCACAGGTCCTTCAGACTATTGTGTCATTGCCAATTTGTAGAGATATACAATGCATCACAGATCCTTCAGACGATTGTATCCATTCCAATTTGTAGAGAGATACAATGCATCACATGTCCTTCAGATCATTGCGTCCATTCCAATTTGTAGAGAGATACAATGCATCACAGGTCCTTCAGACAATGGTGTCCATGCCAATTTGTAGAGAGGTACAATGCATCACAGATCAATCAGACTATTGTGTCCATGCCAATTTGTAGAGAGATACAATGCTTCACAGGTCCTTCAGACTATTGTGTCCATGCTAATTTGTAGAGAGATACAATGCATCACAGTTTCTTCAGTCTATTGTTTCTATGCCAATGTGTAGAGAGATACAATGGCAATTTGTAAAGAGATACAATGCATCACAGGTTCTTCAGAATATTGTGTCCATACAAATTTGTAGAGAGATACAATGCATCACAGGTTGTTCAGACTATTGTGTCCATGCCAATGTGTAGAGAGATACAATGCAACACTGGTCCTTCAAACTATTGGTTCCATGCCAATTTGTAGAGAAATACAATGCATCACAGGTCCTTCAGACTATTGTGTCCATGCCAATTTGTAAAGAGATACAATGCATCACAGCTTCTTCAGACTATTGTGTCCATGTCCATCTGTTGAGATATACAATGCATCACAGGTCCTTCAGAATATTGTGCCCATGCCAATCTGTGGAGAGATACAATGCATCACAGGATCTTCACAATAATGTGTCCATGAACATTATCTAGAGAGATACAATGCTTCATAGGTCCTTCAGACTATTGTGTCCATGCCAATTTGTAGAGAGATACAATATATCACAGGTCCTTCAGAATATTGTGTCCATGCCAATGTTTAGAGAGACACAATGCATAACATGTCTTTCAAACTATTGTGTCCATGCCAACTTGTAGAGAGATACAATGGATCACAAGTCATTCAGATGATTGTCTTCATGCCAATTTGTAGAGAGATACAATCCATCACAGATCCTTCTGACTATTGTGCCCATGCCAATTTGTAGTAAGATACAATGCATCACAGGTCCTCCAAAAATTGTGTCCATGAACAATTTGTAGAGAGATACAATACATCACAGGTCCTTCAGGCTATTGTGTCCACACCAATTTGTGGAGAGATACAATGCATCACACGTCCTTTAGACTAATGTGTCCATGCCGATTTGTAGAGAGATACAATGCATCACAGGTCCTTCAGAATATTGTGTCCATGCCAATATGTAGAGAGATACAATGCATCACAGGTCCTTCAGGCTATTGAGTCCATGCCAATTTGTAGAGCGATACAATACATCATAGGTCCTTCAGACTATTGTGTCCATGCCAATTTGTAGAGAGATACAATACATCACAGGTCCTTCAGGCTATTGTGTCCACACCAATTTGTGGAGAGATACAATGCATCACAGGTCCTTTAGACTAATGTGTCCATGCCGATTTGTAGAGAGATACAATGCAGCACAGGTCCTTCAGAATAGTGTGTCCGTGAACAATTCATGGAGAGATGCAATGCATCACAGGTCCTTCAGATTATTGTGTCCATGGAAATTTGTAGAGAGATAAAATGCATCACAGATGATTCAGATTGTTGTGTCCATACCAACTTGTGCAGAGATACAATGCATCAGAGATCCTTCAGAATATTGTGTCCATGCCAATTTGAAGAGAGATACAATGCATCACAGGTTCTTCAGAATATTGCGTCCATGCATATTTGTAGAGAGATACAATGCATCACAGGTTGTTCAGACTATTGTGTCCATGCCAATTTGTAGAGAGATACAATGCAACACTGGTACTTCAACCTATTGGTTCCATGCCAATTTGTAGAGAAATACAATGCATCACAGGTCCTTCAGACTATTGTGTTCATGCCAGTTTGTAAAGAGATACAATGCATCACAGCTTCTTCAGACTATTGTGTCCATGTCCATTTGTTAATATATACAATGCATCACAGGTCCTTCAGACTATTGTGCCCATGCCAATCTGTAGAGAGATACAATGCATCACAGGATCTTCACAATAATGTGTCCATGAACATTATCTAGAGAGATACAATGCTTCATAGGTCCTTCATAATATTGTGTCCATGCCAATTTGTAGAGAGATACAATACATCACAGGTCCGTCGGAATATTGTGTCCATGCCAATGTTTAGAGAGACACAATGCATAACAGGTCTTTCAAACTATTGTGTCCATGCCAACTTGTAGAGAGATACAAAGGATCACAAGTCATTCAGATGATTGTCTTCATGCCAATCTGTAGAAAGATACAATCTATCACAGGTCCTTCTGACTAGTGAGTCCATGCCAATTTGTAGAGAGATACAATGCATCACAGGTCCTTCAGACTATTGTGTCCATGGAAATTTGTAGAGAGATAAAATGCATCACAGGTCCTTCAGACTATTGTGTCTATGTGTAGAGAGATACAATGCATCACAGGTCCTTCAGAATATTGTGTCCATGCCAATTTGTAGAGAGATACAAGGCATCACAGGTTCTTCAGACTATTGTTTCCATGCCAATGTGTAGAGAGATACAATGCCAATTTGTAGAGAGATACAATGCATCACAGGTTCTTCATAATATTGTGTCCATGCATATTTGAAGAGAGATACAATGCATCACAGGTTGTTCAGACTATTGTGTCCATGCCAATGTGTAGAGAGATACAAGGCAACACTGGTCCTTCAAAATATTGGTTCCATGCCAATTTGTAGAGAAATACAATGCATCACAGGTCCTTCAGACTATTGTGCCCATGCCAATCTGTAGAAAGATACAATGCATCACAGGATCTTCACAATAATGTGTCCATGAACATTATCTAGAGAGATACAATGCTTCATAGGTCCTTCAGACTATTGTGTCCATGCCAATTTGTAGAGAGATACAATACATCACAGGTCCTTCAGAATATTGTGTCAATGCCAATGTTTAGAGACACACAATGCATAACAGGTCTTTCAAATTATTGTGTCCATGCGAATTTGTAGAGAGATAGAATATATCACAGGTTCTTCAGACTATTGTGTCCATGCCAATGTGTAGAGAGATACAATGCAACACTGGTCCTTCAAACTATTGGTTCCATGCCAATTTGTAGAGAAATACAATGCATCACAGGTCCTTCAGTCTATTGTGTCCATGCCAATTTGTAAAGAGATACAATGCATCACAGCTTCTTCAGACTATTGTGTCCATGCCAATTTGTAGCAAGATACAATGCATCACAGGTCCTTCAGACAATGTTGTCCATGCTAATTTGTAGAGAGGTACAATGCATCACAGATCAATCAGACTATTGTGTCCATGCCAATTTGTAGAGAGATACAATGCTTCACAGGTCCTTCAGACTATTGTGTCCATGCTAATTTGTAGAGAGATACAATGCATCACAGGTCCTTCAGACTATTGTGTCCATGCCAATTTGTAAAGAGATACAATGCATCACAGCTTCTTCGGACTATTGTGTCCATTTCCATTTGTTGAGATATACAATGCATCACAGGTCCTTCAGACTATTGTGCCCAGGCCAATCTGTAGAGAGATACAATGCATCACAGGATCTTCACAATAATGTGTCCATGTACATTATCTAGAGAGATACAATGATTCATAGGTCCTTCAGACTATTGTGTCCATGCCAATTTGTAGAGAGATACAATACATCACAGGTCCTTCAGAATATTGTGTCAATGCCAATGTTTAGAGAGACACAATGCATAACAGGTCTTTCAAACTATTGTGTCCATGCGAATTTGTAGAGAGATAGAATATATCACAGGTTCTTCAGACTATTGTGTCCATGCCAATGTGTAGAGAGATACAATGCAACACTTGTCCTTCAAACTATTGGTTCCATGCCAATTTGTAGAGAAATACAATGCATCACAGGTCCTTCAGACTATTGTGTCGATGCCAATTTGTACATAGATACAATGCATCACAGGTCCTTCAGTCTATTGTGTCCTTGCCAATTTGTAGAGAGATAAAATGCATCACAGGTACTTCAGATTATTGTGTCCATTCCAATTTGTAGAGGAATGCAGTGCATCTCAGGTTATTCAGAGTATTGTGTCCATGCCAATTCGTAGAGAGATACAATGCATCACAGGTGATTCAGATTATTGTGTCCATACCAACTTGTGCAGAGATACAATGCATCACAGATCCTTCAGACAACTGTGTCAAGGCCAATTTGTAGAGTGATACAATGCATCACAGGTCCTTCAGACTATTGTGTCCATGAACAATTTGTAGAGAGATACAATGCATCATGGACCCTTCAGACTATTGTGTCCATGCCAATTAGTAGAGAGATAAAATGCATCACAGGTCCTTCAGACTATTGTGTCATTGCCAATTTGTAGAGATATACAATGCATCACAGATCCTTCAGACGATTGTATCCATTCCAATTTGTAGAGAGATACAATGCATCACATGTCCTTCAGATCATTGTGTCCATGCCAATTTGTAGAGAGATACAATGCATCACAGGTCCTTCAGACTATTGTGTCCATTGAAATTTGTAGAGAGATACAATACATCACAGGTCCATCAGTCTATTGTGTGCATGAACAATTTGTAGAGAAATACAATGCATCACAGGTCCTTCAGACTATTGTGTTCATGCCAATTTGTAAAGAGATACATTGCATCACAGCTTCTTCGGACTATTGTGTCCATTTCCATTTGTTGAGATATACAATGCATCACAGGTCCTTCAGACCCTTTGCCCATGCCAATCTGTAGAGAGATACAATGCATCACAGGATCTTCACAATAATGTGTCCATGAACATTATCTAGAGAGATACAATGCTTCACAGATCCTTCAGAATATTGTGTCCATGCCAATTTGTAGAGAGGTATATTGCATCACAGGTCCTTCAGACTATTGTGTCCATGCCAATTTGTAGAGATATACAAAGCATCACAGATCATTCAGACGATTGTATCCATGCCAATTTGTAGAGAGATACAATGCATCACATGTCCTTCAGATCATGTGTCCATGCAAATTTGTAGAGAGATACAATGCATCACAGGTCCTTCAGAATATTGTGTCCATGGAAATTTGTAGAGAGATACAATGCATCACAGGACCTTCTGACTATTGTGTCCATGCCAATTTTTAGAGAGATACAATACATCACAGGTCCATCAGATTATTGTGTCCATGAACAATATGTAGAGAAATACAATGCATCACACGTCCTTCAGACTATTGTATCGATGCCAATTAGCAGAGAGATACATTGCAGCACAGGTCCTTCAGAATATTGGGTCCGTGAACAATTCATGGAGAGATACAATGCATCACAGGTCCTTCAGACTATTGTGTCCATGCCAATGTGTAGAGAGATACAATGCCAATTTGTAGTGAGATACAATGCATCACAGGTCCTTCAGACTATTGTGTCCATGCCAATGTGTAGAGAGATACAATGCAACACTGGTCCATAAAACTATTGGATCCATGCCAATTTGTAGAGAAATACAATGCATCACAGGTCCTTCAGACTATTGTGTCCATGCCAATTTGTAAAGAGATACAATGCATCACAGCTTCTTCAGACTATTGTGTCCATGTCCATTTGTTAAGATATACAATACATCACAGGTCCGTCGGAATATTGTGTCCATGCCAATGTTTAGAGAGACACAATGCATAACAGGTCTTTCAAACTATTGTGTCCATGCCAACTTGTAGAGAGATACAAAGGATCACAAGTCATTCAGATGATTGTCTTCATGCCAATCTGTAGAAAGATACAATCTATCACAGGTCCTTCTGACTAGTGAGTCCATGCCAATTTGTAGAGAGATACAATGCATCACAGGTCCTTCAGACTATTGTGTCCATGGAAATTTGTAGAGAGATAAAATGCATCACAGGTCCTTCAGACTATTATGTCTATGTGTAGAGAGATACAATGCATCACAGGTCCTTCAGAATATTGTGTCTATGCCAATTTGTAGAGAGATACAAGGCATCACAGGTTCTTCAGACTATTGTTTCCATGCCAATGTGTAGAGAGATACAATGCCGATATGTAGAGAGATACAATGCATCACAGGTTCTTCATAATATTGTGTCCATGCATATTTGAAGAGAGATACAATGCATCACAGGTTGTTCAGACTATTGTGTCCATGCCAATGTGTAGAGAGATACAAGGCAACACTGGTCCTTCATAATATTGGTTCCATGCCAATTTGTAGAGAAATACAATGCATCACAGGTCCTTAAGACTATTGTGCCCATGCCAATCTGTAGAAAGATACAATGCATCACAGGATCTTCACAATAATGTGTCCATGAACATTATCTAGAGAGATACAATGCTTCATAGGTCCTTCAAACTATTGTGTCCATGCCAATTTGTAGAGAGATACAATACATCACAGGTCCTTCAGAATATTGTGTCAATGCCAATGTTTAGAGACACACAATGCATAACAGGTCTTTCAAATTATTGTGTCCATGCGAATTTGTAGAGAGATACAATATATCACAGGTTCTTCAGACTATTGTGTCCATGCCAATGTGTAGAGAGATACAATGCAACACTGGTCCTTCAAACTATTGGTTCCATGCCAATTTGTAGAGAAATACAATGCATCACAGGTCCTTCAGTCTATTGTGTCCATGCCAATTTGTAAAGAGATACAATGCATCACAGCTTCTTCAGACTATTGTGTCCATGCCAATTTGTAGCAAGATACAATGCATCACAGGTCCTTCAGACAATGTTGTCCATGCTAATTTGTAGAGAGGTACAATGCATCACAGATCAATCAGACTATTGTGTCCATGCCAATTTGTAGAGAGATACAATGCTTCACAGGTCCTTCAGACTATTGTGTCCATGCTAATTTGTAGAGAGATACAATGCATCACAGGTCCTTCAGACTATTGTGTCCATGCCAATTTGTAGAGAGATACAATGCATCACAGGTCCTTCAGAATATTGTGTCAATGCCAATGTTTAGAGAGACACAATGCATAACAGGTCTTTCAAACTATTGTGTCCATGCGAATTTGTAGAGAGATACAATATATCACAGGTTCTTCAGACTATTGTGTCCATGCCAATGTGTAGAGAGATACAATGCAACACTGGTCCTTCAAACTATTGGTTCCATGCCAATTTGTAGAGAAATACAATGCATCACAGGTCCTTCAGACTATTGTGTCGATGCCAATTTGTACATAGATACAATGCATCACAGGTCCTTCAGTCTATTGTGTCCAATGCCAATTTGTAGAGAGATAAAATGCATCACAGGTACTTCAGATTATTGTGTCCATTCCAATTTGTAGTGGAATGCAGTGCATCTCAGGTTATTCAGAGTATTGTGTCCATGCCAATTCGTAGAGAGAAACAATGCATCACAGGTGATTCAGATTATTGTGTCCATACCAACTTGTGCAGAGATACAATGCATCACAGATCCTTCAGACAACTGTGTCAAGGCCAATTTGTAGAGTGATACAATGCATCACAGGTCCTTCAGACTATTGTGTCCATGAACAATTTGTAGAGAGATACAATGCATCACGGACCCTTCAGACAATTGTGTCCATGCCAATTAGTAGAGAGATAAAATGCATCACAGGTCCTTCAGACTATTGTGTCATTGCCAATTTGTAGAGATATACAATGCATCACAGATCCTTCAGACGATTGTATCCATTCCAATTTGTAGAGAGATACAATGCATCACATGTCCTTCAGATCATTGTGTCCATGCCAATTTGTAGAGAGATACAATGCATCACAGGTCCTTCAGACTATTGTGTCCATTTCCATTTGTTGAGATATACAATGCATCACAGGTCCTTCAGACTATTGTGCCCATGCCAATCTGTAGAGAGATACAATGCATCACAGGATCTTCACAATCATGTGTCCATGAACATTATCTAGAGAGATACAATGCTTCATAGGTCCTTCAGACTATTGTGTCAATGCCAATTTGTAGAGAGATACAATACATCACAGATCCTTCAGAATATTGTGTCCATGCCAATTTGTAGAGAGGTATATTGCATCACGGGTCCTTCAGACTATTGTGTCCATGCCAATTTGTTGAGATATACAATGCATCACAGATCCTTCAGACGATTGTATCCATGCCAATTTGTAGAGAGATACAATGCATCACATGGCCTTCAGATCATGTGTCCATGGAAATTTGTAGAGAAGTACAATGCATCACAGGACCTTCTGACTATTGTGTCCATGCCCATTTTTAGAGAGATACAATACATCACAGGTCCATCAGACTATTGTGTCCATGAACAATATGTAGAGAAATACAATGCATCACACGTCCTTCAGACTATGGTATCGATGCCAATTAGCAGAGAGATACATTGCAGCACAGGTCCTTCAGAATATTGGGTCCGTGAACAATTCATGGAGAGATAAAATGCATCACAGGTCCTTCAGACTATTGTGTCCATGCCAATGTGTAGAGAGATACAATGCCAATTTGTAGTGAGATACAATGCATCACAGGTTCTTCAGACTATTGTGTCCATGCAAATTTGTAGAGAGATACAATGCATCACAGGTCCTTCAGACTATTGTGTCCATGCCAATGTGTAGAGAGATGCAATGCAACACTGGTCCTTAAAACTATTGGTTCCATGCCAATTTGTAGAGAAATACAATGCATCACAGGTCCTTCAGACTATTGTGTCCATGCCAATTTGTAAAGAGATACAATGCATCACAGCTTCTTCAGACTATTGTGTCCATGTCCATTTGTAGAGAGATACAATATATCACAGGGTCTTCAGACTATTGAGTCCATGAACAGTATGTAGAGACAGACAATGTTTCATAGGTCCTTCAGTCTATTGTGTCCATGCCAATTTGTAGAGAGATAGAATGCATCACAGGTCATTCAGATTATTGAGTACATGCCCATTTGTAGAGAGATACAATGCATCACAGGTTCATCAGGCAATAGTGTCCATGAACAATATCTAGAGAGATACAATGCTTCATAGTTCTTTCAGACTATTCAGTCCATGCCAATTTGTACAGAGTAACAATACATCACAGGTCGTTCAGAATATTGTGTCCATGCCAATTTGTAGAGAGATACAATGCATCACAGGATCTTCACAATAATGTGTCCATGAACATTATCTAGAGAGATACAATGCTTCATAGGTCCTTCATACTATTGTGTCCATGCCAATTTGTAGAGAGATCCAATGCATCACAGGTCCTTCACAATATTGTGTCCGTGAACAATTTGTAGAGAGATACAATGCATAAAAGTTCCTTAAGACTATTGTGTCGATGCCAATTTGTACATAGATACAATGCATCACAGGTCCTTCAGTCTATTGTGTCCATGCCAATTTGTAGAGAGATAAAATGCATCACAGGTAGTTCAGATTATTGTGTCCATTCCAATTTGTAGAGGAATGCAATGCACCTCAGGTCATTCAGAGTACTGTGTCCATGCCAGTTCGTAGAGAGATACAATGCATCACAGGTGATTCAGATTATTGTGTCCATACCAACTTGTGCAGAGATACAATGCATCACAGATCCTTCAGACAACTGTGTCAAGGCCAATTTGTAGAGTGATACAATGCATCACAGGTCCTTCAGACTATTGTGTCCATGAACAATTTGTAGAGAGATACAATGCATCACGGACCCTTCAGACTATTGTGTCCATGCCAATTTGTAGAGAGATAAAATGCATCACAGGTCCTTCTGCCTATTGTGTCCATTCCAATTTCTAGAGAGGTATTTTGCATCACAGGTCCTTCAGACTATTGTGTCATTGCCAATTTGTAGAGATATACAATGCATCACAGATCCTTCAGACGATTGTATCCATGCCAATTTGTAGAGAGATACAATGCATCACATATCCTTCAGATCATTGTGTCCATGCCAATTTGTAGAGAGATACAATGCATCACAGGTCCTTCAGACTATTGTGTCCATTGAAATTTGAAGAGAGATACAATACATCACAGGTCCATCAGACTATTGTGTGCATGAACAATTTGTAGAGAAATACAATGCATCACACGTCCTTCAGACTATTGTATCGATGCCAATTATCAGAGAGATACAATGCAGCACAGGTCCTTCAGAATAGTGTGTCCGTGAACAATTCATGGATAGAAACAATGCATCACAGGTCCTTCAGACTATTGTGTCCATGGAAATTTGTATAGAGATAAAATTCATCACAGGTGATTTAGATTATTGTGTCCATACCAACATGTGCAGAGATACAATGCATCACAGATCCTTCAGAATATTGTGTCCATGCCAATTTGTTGAGATATAAAATGCATCACAGGTCCTTCAGACTATTGTTTCCATGCCAATGTGTAGAGAGATACAATGCCAATTTGTAGAGAGATACAATGCATCACAGGTTCTTCAGATTATTGTGTCCGTGAACAATTTGTAGAGAGATACAATGCTTCATAGGTCCTTCAGAGTATTGTGTCCATGCCAATTTGTAGAGAGATACAATGCATCACAGGTCCTTCACAATATTGTGTCCGTGAACAATTTGTAGAGAGAGACAATGCATAAAAGATCCTTCAGACTATTGTGTCCATGCCAATTTGTAGAGAGATAAAATGCATCACAGGAACTTCAGATTATTGTGTCCATTCCAATTTGTAGAGAGATAAAATGCATCACAGGAACTTCAGATTATTGTGTCCATTCCAATTTATAGAGGAATACAATGCATCTCAGGTCATTCAGAGTATTGTGTCCATGCCAATTTGTAGAGAGATACAATGCATCACAGGTGATTCAGATTATTGTGTCCATACCAACTTGTGCAGAGATACAATGCATCACAAATCCTTCAGACGACTGTGTTAAGGCCAATTTGTAGAGTGATACAATACATCACAGGTCCATCAGACTATTGTGTCCATGAACAATATGTAGAGAAATACAATGCATCACACGTCATTCAGACTATTGTATCGATGCCAATTAGCAGAGAGATACAATCCAGCACAGGTCCTTCAGAATAGTGTGTCCATGCCAATTTGTAGAGAGGTATATTGCATCACAGGTCCTTCAGACTATTGTGTCCATGCCAATTTGTAGAGATATACAATGCATCACAGATCCTTCTGACGATTGTATCCATGCCAATTTGTAGAGAGATACAATGCATCACATGTCCTTCAGATCATGTGTCCATGCAAATTTGTAGAGAGATACAATGCATCACAGGTCCTTCAGACTATTGTGTCCATGGAAATTTGTAGAGAGATACAATGCATCACAGGTCCTTCAGACTATTGTGTCCATGGACATTTGTAGAGAGATAAAATGATTCACAGGTGATTCAGATTATTGTGTCCATACCAACTTGTGCAGAGATACAATGCATCACAGATCCTTCAGAATATTGTGTCCATGCCAATTTGTAGAGAGCTACAATGCATCACAGGTCCTTCTCAGTATTGTGTCAATGCCAATTTGTAGGGAGATACAATGCATCACAGGTCCTTCAGACTATTGTGTCAATGCCAATTTGTAGGGAGATACAATGCATCACAGGTCCTTCATACTATTGTGTCCATGAACAATTTGTAGTGAGAAACAATGCATCACAGATCCTTCAGACTATCGTGTCAATGCCAATGTGTAGAGAGATACTATGCATCACAGGTCCTTCAGACTATTGTGTCCATGCAAATTTGAAGAGAGATAAAATGCATCACAGGTCCTTCAGACTATTATGTCCACGCCAATTTGTAGAGAGATACAATGCATCACAGGTCCTTCAGACTATTGTATCCATGCCAATTTGTAGCGAGATACAATGCATCACAGGTCCTTCAGAAAATGGTGTCCATGCCAATTTGTAGAGAGGTACAATGCATCACAGATCAATCAGACTATTGTGTCCATGCCAATTTGTAGAGAGATACAATGCTTCACAGGTCCTTCAGACTATTGTGTCCATGCTAATTTGTAGAGAGATACAATGCATCACAGTTTCTTCAGTCTATTGTATCTATGCCAATGTGTAGAGAGATACAATGGCAATTTGTAAAGAGATACAATGCATCACAGGTTCTTCAGAATATTGTGTCCATACAAATTTGTAGAGAGATACAATGCATCACAGGTTGTTCAGACTATTGTGTCCATGCCAATGTGTAGAGAGATACAATGCAACACTGGTCCTTCAAACTATTGGTTCCATGCCAATTTGTAGAGAAATACAATGCATCACAGGTCCTT
Source organism: Narcine bancroftii (assembly GCF_036971445.1). Taxonomy (NCBI): domain Eukaryota; kingdom Metazoa; phylum Chordata; class Chondrichthyes; order Torpediniformes; family Narcinidae; genus Narcine; species Narcine bancroftii. The sequence continues at coordinate 58,552,873 of NC_091471.1, read as the reverse complement.
CAGACTATTGTGTCCATGCCAATTTGTAAAGAGATACAATGCATCACAGCTTCTTCAGACTATTGTGTCCATGTCCATCTGTTGAGATATACAATGCATCACAGGTCCTTCAGAATATTGTGCCCATGACAATCTGTGGAGAGATACAATGCATCACAGGATCTTCACAACTATTGTGTCCATGCCAATTTGTAGAGAGGTATATTGCATCACATGTCCTTCAGACTATTGTGTCCATGCCAATTTGTAGAGATATACAATGCATCACAGATCCTTCAGACGATTGTATCCATGCCAATTGGTAAAGAGATACAATGCATCACATGTCCTTCAGATCATTGTGTCGATGCAAATTTGTAGAGAGATACAATGCATCACAGGTCCTTCAGACTATTGTGTCCATGGAAATTTGTAGAGAGATACAATGCATCACAGGTCCTTCAGACTATTGTATCGATGCCAATTAGCAGAGAGATACAATGCAGCACAGGTCATTCAGAATAGTGTGTCCGTGAACAATTAATGGAGAGATACAATGCATCACAGGTCCTTTAGAGTAATGTGTCCATGCCGATTTGTAGAGAGATACAATACATCACAGGTCCTTCAGAATATTGTGTCCATGCCAATATGTAGAGAGATACAATGCATCACAGGTCCTTCAGACTATTGAGTCCATGCCAATTTGTAGAGAGATACAATACATCATAGTTCCTTCAGACTATTGTGTCCATGCCAATTTGTAGAGAAATACAATGCATCACAGGTCCTTCAGACTATTGTGTCCATGCCAATGTGTAGAGAGATACAATGCAACACTGGTCCTTAAAACTATTGGTTCCATGCCAATTTGTAGAGAAATACAATGCATCACAGGTACTTCAGACTATTGTGTCCATGCCAATTTGTAAAGAGATACAATGCATCACAGCTTCTTCAGACTATTGTGTCCATGTCCATTTGTAGAGAGATACAATATATCACAGGGTCTTCAGACTATTGAGTCCATGAACAGTATGTAGAGACAGACAATGTTTCATAGGTCCTTCAGTCTATTGTGTCCATGCCAATTTGTAGAGAGATAGAATGCATCACAGGTCATTCAGATTATTGAGTACATGCCCATTTGTAGAGAGATACAATGCATCACAGGTTCATCAGGCAATAGTGTCCATGAACAATATCTAGAGAGATACAATGCTTCATAGGTCCTTCATACTATTGTGTCCATGCCAATTTGTAGAGAGATCCAATGCATCACAGGTCCTTCACAATATTGTGTCCGTGAACAATTTGTAGAGAGATACAATGCATAACAGTTCCTTAAGACTATTGTGTCGATGCCAATTTGTACATAGATACAATGCATCACAGGTCCTTCAGTCTATTGTGTCCATGCCAATTTGTAGAGAGATAAAATGCATCACAGGTACTTCAGATTATTGTGTCCATTCCAATTTGTAGAGGAATGCAATGCATCTCAGGTCATTCAGAGTACTGTGTCCATGCCAGTTCGTAGAGAGATACAATGCATCACAGGTGATTCAGATTATTGTGTCCATACCAACTTGTGCAGAGATACAATGCATCACAGATCCTTCAGACAACTGTGTCAAGGCCAATTTGTAGAGTGATACAATGCATCACAGGTCCTTCAGACTATTGTGTCCATGAACAATTTGTAGAGAGATACAATGCATCACGGACCCTTCAGGCTATTGTGTCCATGCCAATTTGTAGAGAGATAAAATGCATCACAGATCCTTCTGACTATTGTGTCCATTCCAATTTCTAGAGAGGTATATTGCATCACAGGTCCTTCAGACTATTGTGTCATTGCCAATTTGTAGAGATATACAATGCATCACAGATCCTTCAGACGATTGTATCCATGCCAATTTGTAGAGAGATACAATGCATCACATGTCCTTCAGATCATTGTGTCCATGCCAATTTGTAGAGAGATACAATGCATCACAGGTCCTTCAGACTATTGTGTCCATTGAAATTTGAAGAGAGATACAATACATCACAGGTCCTTCAGACTATTGTGTGCATGAACAATTTGTAGAGAAATACAATGCATCACACGTCCTTCAGACTATTGTATCAATGCCAATTATCAGAGAGATACAATGCAGCACAGGTCCTTCAGAATAGTGTGTCCGTGAACAATTCATGGAGAGAAACAATGCATCACAGGTCCTTCAGACTATTGTGTCCATGGAAATTTGTAGAGAGATAAAATGCATCACAGGTGATTTAGATTATTGTGTCCATACCAACTTGTGCAGAGATACAATGCATCACAGATCCTTCAGAATATTGTGTCCATGCCAATTTGTTGAGATATAAAATGCATCACAGGTCCTTCAGACTATTGTTTCCATGCCAATGTGTAGAGAGATACAATGCCAATTTGTAGAGAGATACAATGCATCACAGGTTCTTCAGATTATTGTGTCCGTGAACAATTTGTAGAGAGATACAATGCTTCATAGGTCCTTCAGAGTATTGTGTCCATGCCAATTTGTAGAGAGATACAATGCATCACAGGTCCTTCACAATATTGTGTCCGTGAACAATTTGTAGAGAGATACAATGCATAAAAGGTCCTTCAGACTATTGTGTCCATGCCAATTTGTAGAGAGATAAAATGCATCACAGGAACTTCAGATTATTGTGTCAATTCCAATTTGTAGAGAGATAAAATGCATCACAGGAACTTCAGATTATTGTGTCCATTCCAATTTATAGAGGAATACAATGCATCTCAGGTCATTCAGAGTATTGTGTCCATGCCAATTTGTAGAGAGATACAATGCATCACAGGTGATTCAGATTATTGTGTCCATACCAACTTGTGCAGAGATACAATGCATCACAAATCCATCAGACGACTGTGTTAAGGCCAATTTGTAGAGTGATACAATGCATCACAGGTCCTTCAGACTATTGTGTCCATGAACAATTTGCAGAAAGATACAATGCATCACAGACCCTTCAGACTATTGTGTCCATGCCAATTTGTAGAGAGATAAAATGCATCACAGGTCCTTCTGACTATTGTGTCCATGCCAATTTGTAGAGAGGTATATTGCATCACATGTCCATCACACTATTGTGTCCATGCCAATTTGTAGAGATATACAATGCATCACAGATCCTTCAGACGATTGTATCCATGCCAATTGGTAAAGAGATACAATGCATCACATGTCCTTCAGATCATTGTGTCCATGCAAATTTGTAGATAGATACAATGCATCACAGGTCCTTCAGACTATTGTGTCCATGGAAATTTGTAAAGAGATACAATGCATCACAGGTCCTTCTGACTATTGTGTCCATGCCAATTTTTAGAGAGATACAATACATCACAGGTCCATCAGACTATTGTGTCCATGAACAATATGTAGAGAAATACAATGCATCACACGTCCTTCAGACTATTGTATCGATGCCAATTAGCAGAGAGATACAATGCAGCACAGGTCCTTCAGAATAGTGTGTCCGTGAACAATTCATGGAGAGATACAATGCATCACAGGTCCTTCAGACTATTGTGTCCATGGACATTTGTAGAGAGATAAAATGATTCACAGGTGATTCAGATTATTGTGTCCATACCAACTTGTGCAGAGATACAATGCATCACAGATCCTTCAGAATAATGTGTCCATGCCAATTTGTAGGGAGATACAATGCATCACAGGTCCTTCAGACTATTGTGTCAATGCCAATTTGTAGGGAGATACAATGCATCACAGGTCCTTCATACTATTGTGTCCATGAACAATTTGTAGTGAGAAACAATGCATCACAGATCCTTCAGACTATCGTGTCAATGCCAATGTGTAGAGAGATACTATGCATCACAGGTCCTTCAGACTATTGTGTCCATGCAAATTTGAAGAGAGATATAATGCATCACAGGTCCTTCAGACTATTATGTCCACGCCAATTTGTAGAGAGATACAATGCATCACAGGTCCTTCAGATTATTGTATCCATGCCAATTTGTAGCGAGATACAATGCATCACAGGTCCTTCAGACAATGGTGTCCATGCCAATTTGTAGAGAGGTACAATGCATCACAGTTCAATCAGACTATTGTGTCCATGCCAATTTGTAGAGAGATACAATGCTTCACAGGTCCTTCAGACTATTGTGTCCATGCTAATTTGTAGAGAGATACAATGCATCACAGTTTCTTCAGTCTATTGTATCTATGCCAATGTGTAGAGAGATAAAATGGCAATTTGTAAAGAGATACAATGCATCACAGGTTCTTCAGAATATTGTGTCCATACAAATTTGTAGAGAGATACAATGCATCACAGGTTGTTCAGACTATTGTGTCCATGCCAATGTGTAGAGAGATACAATGCAACACTGGTCCTTCAAACTATTGGTTCCATGCCAATTTGTAGAGAAATACAATGCATCACAGGTCCTTCAGACTATTGTGTCCATGCCAATTTGTAAAGAGATACAATGCATCACAGCTTCTTCAGACTATTGTGTCCATGTCCATCTGTTGAGATATACAATGCATCACAGGTCCTTCAGAATATTGTGCCCATAACAATCTGTGGAGAGATACAATGCATCACAGGATCTTCACAACTATTGTGTCCATGCCAATTTGTAGAGAGGTATATTGCATCACATGTCCTTCAGACTATTGTGTCCATGCCAATTTGTAGAGATATACAATGCATCACAGATCCTTCAGACGATTGTATCCATGCCAATTGGTAAAGAGATACAATGCATCACATGTCCTTCAGATCATTGTGTCGATGCAAATTTGTAGAGAGATACAATGCATCACAGGTCCTTCAGACTTTTGTGTCCATGGAAATTTGTAGAGAGATACAATGCATCACAGGTCCTTCAGACTATTGTATCGATGCCAATTAGCAGAGAGATACAATGCAGCACAGGTCCTTCAGAATAGTGTGTCCGTGAACAATTAATGGAGAGATACAATGCATCACAGGTCCTTTAGAGTAATGTGTCCATGCCGATTTGTAGAGAGATACAATGCATCACAGGTCCTTCAGAATATTGTGTCCATGCCAATATGTAGAGAGATACAATGCATCACAGGTCCTTCAGACTATTGAGTCCATGCCAATTTGTAGAGAGATACAATACATCATAGTTCCTTCAGACTATTGTGTCCATGCCAATTTGTAGAGAGATACAATACATCACAGGTCCATCAGACTATTGTGTCCATGAACAATATGTAGAGAAATACAATGCATCACACGTCCTTCAGACTATTGTATCGATGCCAATTAGCAGAGAGATACATTGCAGCACAGGTCCTTCAGAATATTGGGTCCGTGAACAATTCATGGAGAGATACAATGCATCACAGGTCCTTCAGACTATTGTGTCCATGCCAATGTGTAGAGAGATACAATGCCAATTTGTAGAGAGATACAATGCATCACAGGTTCTTCAGACTATTGTGTCCATGCAAATTTGTAGAGAGATACAATGCATCACAGGTCCTTCAGACTATTGTGTCCATGCCAATGTGTAGGGAGATACAATGCAACACTGGTCCTTAAAACTATTGGTTCCATGCCAATTTGTAGAGAAATACAATGCATCACAGGTCCTTCAGACTATTGTGTCCATGCCAATTTGTAAAGAGATACAATGCATCACAGCTTCTTCAGACTATTGTGTCCATGTCCATTTGTAGAGAGATACAATATATCACAGGGTCTTCAGACTATTTAGTCCATGAACAGTATGTAGAGACAGACAATGTTTCATAGGTCCTTCAGTCTATTGTGTCCATGCCAATTTGTAGAGAGATAGAATGCTTCACAGGTCATTCAGATTATTGAGTACATGCCCATTTGTAGAGAGATACAATGCATCACAGGTTTATCAGGCAATAGTGTCCATGAACAATATCTAGAGAGATACAATGCTTCATAGGTCCTTCAGACTATTCAGTCCATTCCAATTTGTACAGAGTAACAATACATCACAGGTCGTTCAGAATATTGTGTCCAAGCCAATTTGTAGAGAGATACAATGCATCACAGGATCTTCACAATAATGTGTCCATGAACATTATCTAGAGAGATACAATGCTTCATAGGTCCTTCATACTATCGTGTCCATGCCAATTTGTAGAGAGATACAATACATCACAGGTCCTTCAGAATATTGTGTCAAAGCCAATGTTTAGAGACACACAATGCATAACAGGTCCTTCACAATATTGTGTCCGTGAACAATTTGTAGAGAGATACAATGCATCACAGGTCCTTCTGACTATTGTGTCCATGCCAATTTTTAGAGAGATACAATACATCACAGGTCCATCAGACTATTGTGTCCATGAACAATATGTAGAGAAATACAATGCATCACACGTCCTTCAGACTATTTTATCGATGCCAATTAGCAGAGAGATACAATGCAGCACAGGTCCTTCAGAATAGTGTGTCCGTGAACAATTCATGGAGAGATACAATGCATCACGGGTCCTTCAGACTATTGTGTCCATGGACATTTGTAGAGAGATAAAATGATTCACAGGTGATTCAGATTATTGTGTCCATACCAACTTGTGCAGAGATACAATGCATCACAGATCCTTCAGAATATTGTGTCCATGCCAATTTGTAGAGAGCTACAATGCATCACAGGTCCTTCTCAGTATTGTGTCAATGCCAATTTGTAGGGAGATACAATGCATCACATGTCCTTCAGACTATTGTGTCAATGCCAGTTTGTAGGGAGATACAATGCATCACAGGTCCTTCATACTATTGTGTCCATGAACAATTTGTAGTGAGAAACAATGTATCACAGATCCTTCAGACTATCGTGTCAATGCCAATGTGTAGAGAGATACTATGCATCACAGGTGCTTCAGACTATTGTGTCCATGCAAATTTGAAGAGAGATAAAATGCATCACAGGTCCTTCAGACTATTATGTCCACGCCAATTTGTAGAGAGATACAATGCATCACAGGTCCTTCAGACTATTGTATCCATGCCAATTTGTAGCGAGATACAATGCATCACAGGTCCTTCAGACAATGGTGTCCATGCCAATTTGTAGAGAGGTACAATGCATCACAGATCAATCAGACTATTGTGTCCATGCCAATTTGTAGAGAGATACAATGCTTCACAGGTCCTTCAGACTATTGTGTCCATGCTAATTTGTAGAGAGATACAATGCATCACAGTTTCTTCAGTCTATTGTTTCTATGCCAATGTGTAGAGAGATACAATGGCAATTTGTAAAGAGATACAATGCATCACAGGTTCTTCAGAATATTGTGTCCATACAAATTTGTAGAGAGATACAATGCATCACAGGTTGTTCAGACTATTGTGTCCATACCAATGTGTAGAGAGATACAATGCAACACTGGTCCTTCAAACTATTGGTTCCATGCCAATTTGTAGAGAAATGCAATGCATCACAGGTCCTTCAGACTATTGTGTCCATGCCAATTTGTAAAGAGATACAATGCATCACAGCTTCTTCAGACTATTGTGTCCATGTCCATCTGTTGAGATATACAATGCATCACAGGTCCTTCAGAATATTGTGCCCATGCCAATCTGTGGAGAGATACAATGCATCACAGGATCTTCACAACTATTGTGTCCATGCCAATTTGTAGAGAGGTATATTGCATCACATGTCCTTCAGACTATTGTGTCCATGCCAATTTGTAGAGATATACAATGCATCACAGATCCTTCAGACGATTGTATCCATGCCAATTGGTAAAGAGATACAATGCATCCCATGTCCTTCAGATCATTGTGTCCATGCAAATTTGTAGAGAGATACAATGCATCACAGGTCCTTCAGACTATTGTGTCCATGGAAATTTGTAGAGAGATACAATGCATCACAGGTCCTTCAGACTATTGTATCGATGCCAATTAGCAGAGAGATACAATGCAGCACAGGTCCTTCAGAATAGTGTGTCCGTGAACAATTAATGGAGAGATACAATGCATCACAGGTCCTTTAGAGTAATGTGTCCATGCCGATTTTTAGAGAGATACAATGCATCACAGGTCCTTCAGAATATTGTGTCCATGCCAATATGTAGAGAGATACAATGCATCACAGGTCCTTCAGACTATTGAGTCCATGCCAATTTGTAGAGAGATACAATACATCATAGTTCCTTCAGACTATTGTGTCCATGCCAATTTGTAGAGAGATACAATACATCACAGGTCCTTCAGGCTATTGTGTCCACACCAATTTGTGGAGAGATACAATGCATCACAGGTCGTTTAGACTAATGTGTCCATGCCGATTTGTAGAGAGATACAATGCAGCACAGGTCCTTCAGAATAGTGTGTCCGTGAACAATTCATGGAGAGATACAATGCATCACAGGTCGTTCAGATTATTGTGTCCATGGAAATTTGTAGAGAGATAAAATGCATCACAGGTGATTCAGATTATTGTGTCCATACCAACTTGTGCAGAGATACAATGCATCACAGATCCTTCAGAATATTGTGTCCATGCCAATTTGTAGAGAGATACAATGCATCACAGGTTCTTCAGAATATTGTGTCCATGCATATTTGTAGAGAGATACAATGCATCACAGGTTGTTCAGACTATTGTGTCCATGCCAATTTGTAGAGAGATACAATGCAACACTGGTCCTTCAACCTATTGGTTCGATGCCAATTTGTAGAGAAATACAATGCATCACAGGTCGTTCAGACTATTGTGTTCATGCCAATTTGTAAAGAGATACAATGCATCACAGCTTCTTCAGACTATTCTGTCCATGTCCATTTGTTAAGATATACAATGCATCACAGGTCCTTCAGACTATTGTGCCCATGCCAATCTGTAGAGAGATACAATGCATCACAGGATCTTCACAATAATGTGTCCATGAACATTATCTAGAGAGATACAATGCTTCATAGGTCCTTCATAATATTGTGTCCATGCCAATTTGTAGAGAGATACAATACATCACAGGTCCGTCGGAATATTGTGTCCATGCCAATGTTTGGAGAGAGACAATGCATAACAGGTCTTTCAAACTATTGTGTCCATGCCAACTTGTAGAGAGATACAAAGGATCACAAGTCATTCAGAAGATTGTCTTCATGCCAATCTGTAGAAAGATACAATCTATCACAGGTCCTTCTGACTAGTGAGTCCATGCCAATTTGTAGAGCGATACAATGCATCACAGGTCCTTCAGACTATTGTGTCCATGGAAATTTGTAGAGAGATAAAATGCATCAAAGGTCCTGCAGACTATTGTGTCTATGCCAATGTGTAGAGGGATACAATGCATCACAGCTTCTTCAGACTATTGTGTCCATGCCAATTTGTAGCGATATACAATGCATCACAGGTCCTTCAGACAATGTTGTCCATGCTAATTTGTAGAGAGGTACAATGCATCACAGATCAATCAGACTATTGTGTCCATGCCAATTTGTAGAGAGATACAATGCTTCACAGGTCCTTCAGACTATTGTGTCCATGCTAATTTGTAGAGAGATACAATGCATCACAGGTTCTTCAGACTATTGTTTTTATGCCAATGTGTAGAGAGATACAATGCCAACTTGTAAATAGATACAATGCATCACAGGTTCTTCAGAATATTGTGTCCATACAAATTTGTAGAGAAATACAATGCATCACAGGTTGTTCAGACTATTGTGTCCATGCCAATGTGTAGAGAGATACAATGCATCACAGGTCCTTCAGAATATTGTGTCCATGCCAATTTGTAGAGAGATACAAGGCATCACAGGTTCTTCAGACTATTGTTTCCATGCCAATGTGTAGAGAGATACAATGCCAATTTGTAGAGAGATACAATGCATCACAGGTTCTTCATAATATTGTGTCCATGCATATTTGTAGAGAGATACAATGCATCACAGGTTGTTCAGACTATTGTGTCCATGCCAATGTGTAGAGAGATACAAGGCAACACTGGTCCTTCAAAATATTGGTTCCATGCCAATTTGTAGAGAAATACAATGCATCACAGGTCCTTCAGACTATTGTGCCCATGCCAATCTGTAGAGAGATACAATGCATCACAGGATCTTCACAATAATGTGTCCATGAACATTATCTAGAGAGATACAATGCTTCATAGGTCCTTCAGACTATTGTGTCCATGCCAATTTGTAGAGAGATACAATACATCACAGGTCCTTCAGAATATTGTGTCAATGCCAATGTTTAGAGAGACACAATGCATAACAGGTCTTTCAAACTATTGTGTCCATGCGAATTTGTAGAGAGATACAATATATCACAGGTTCTTCAGACTATTGTGTCCATGCCAATGTGTAGAGAGATACAATGCAACACTGGTCCTTCAAACTATTGGTTCCATGCCAATTTGTAGAGAAATACAATGCATCACAGGTCTTTCAGACTATTGTGTCCATGCCAATTTGTAAAGAGATACAATGCATCACAGCTTCTTCAGACTATTGTGTCCATGCCAATTTGTAGCGATATACAATGCATCACAGGTCCTTTTGACAATGTTGTCCATGCTAATTTGTAGAGAGGTACAATGCATCACAGATCAATCAGACTATTGTGTCCATGTCAATTTGTAGAGAGATTCAATGCTTCACAGGTCCTTCAGACTATTGTGTCCATGCTAATTTGTAGAGAGATACAATGCATCACAGGTTATTCAGACTATTGTTTCTATGCCAATGTGTAGAGAGATACAATGCCAACTTGTAAATAGATACAATGCATCACAGGTTCTTCAGAATATTGTGTCCATACAAATTTGTAGAGAAATACAATGCATCACAGGTTGTTCAGTCTATTGTGTCCATGCCAATGTGTAGAGAGATACAATGCAACACTGGTCCTTCAAACTATTAGTTCCATGCCAATTTGTAGAGAAATACAATGCATCACAGGTCCTTCAGACTATTGTGTCCATGCCAATTTGTAAAGAGATACAATGCATCACAGCTTCTTCAGACTATTGTGTCCATGTCCATTTGTTGAGATATACAATGCATCACAGGTCCTTCAGAATATTGTGCCCATGCCAATCTGTAGAGAGATACAATGCATCACAGGATCTTCACAATAATATGTCCATGAACATTACATAGAGAGATACAATGCTTCATAGGTCCTTCAGAATATTGTGTCCATGACAATTTGTAGAGAGATACAATATATCACAGGTCCTTCAGAATATTGTGTCCATGCCAATGTTTAGAGAGACACAATGCATAACAGGTCTTTCAAACTATAGTGTCCATGCCAACTTGTAGAGAGATACATTGGATCACAAGTCATTCAGATGATTGTCTTCATGCCAATTTGTAGAGAGATACAATCCATCACAGGTCCTTCTGTCTATTGTGCCCATGCCAATTTGTAGTAAGATACAATGCATCACAGGTCCTCCAAACTATTGTGTCCATGAACAATTTGTAGAGAGATACAATACATCACAGGTCGTTCAGGCTATTGTGTCCACACCAATTTGTGGAGAGATACAATGCATCACAGGTCCTTTAGACTAATGAGTCCATGCCAATTTGTAGAGAGATACAATGCATCACAGGTCCTTCAGAATATTGTGTCCATGCTAATATGTAGAGAGATACAATGCATCACAGGTCCTTCAGACTATTGAGTCCATGCCAATTTGTAGAGAGATACAATACATCATAGGTCTTTCAGACTATTGTGTCCATGCCAATTTGTAGAGAGATACATAACATCACAGGTCCATCAGACTATTGTGTCGATGAACAATTTGTAGAGAAATACAATGCATCACACTTCTTTCAGACTATTGTATCGATGCCAATTAGCAGAGAGATACAATGCAGCACCAGTACTTCAGAATAGTGTGTCCGTGAACAATTCATAGAGAGATACAATGCATCACAGGTCCTTCTGACTATTGTGTCCATGCCAATTTGTAGAGAGATACAATATATCACAGGTCCTTCAGACTATTGTGTCCATGCCAATGTGTAGAGAGGTACAATGCCAATTTGTAGAGCGATACAATGCATCATATGTTCTTCAGACAATTGTGTCCATGCGAATTTGTAGAGAGATACAATGAATCACAGGTTTTTCAGACTATTGTGTCCATGCCAATGTGTAGAGAGATACAATGCATCACTGGTCCTTAAAACTATTAGTTCCATGCCAATTTATAGAGAAATACAATGCATTACAGGTCCTTAAGACTATTGTGTCCATGCCAATTTGTAAAGAGATACAATGCATCACAGCTTCTTCAGACTATTGTGTCCATGTCCATTTGTAGAGAGATAAAATGCATCACAGGGTCTTCAGACTATTGAGTCCATGAACAGAATGTAGAGACATACAATGTTTCATATGTCCTTCAGACCATTGTGTCAATGCCAATTTGTAGAGAGATAGAATGCATCACAGGTGATTTAGACTATTGTATCCATGCCAATTGGTAGAAAGATACAATGCAGCACACATACTTCTGACTATTGTGTCCATGAACAATTTATGGAGAGATACAATGCATCACAGGTCCTTCAGACGATTGTGTCATGCCAATTTGTAGTGAGATACATTGCATCACAGGTCCTTCAGACTATTGTATCCATTAAAAATTTGTAGAGAGATACAATACATCACTGGTCCTTCAGACTATTGTGTCCATGCCAATTTGTGGAGACATGCACTGCATCACAGGTCCTTCAGAATATTGTGTCCATGCCAATTTGTAGGGAGATACAATACTTCACAGTTCCATAAGACTATTGTATCCATGAACAATTTGTAGAGAGATACAATGCTTCACAGATCATTCAGACTATTGTGTCCATGCCAATATGTAGAGAGATACAATGCATCACAGGTGCTTCAGACAATTATGTCGATGCCAATTTGTAGAGAGATACAATGCATAACAGGTCCTTCAGACTATTGTGTCGAGGCCAATTTGTAGAGAGATAAAATGTATCACAGGTCCTTCAGACTATTGAGTCCATGCCAATTTGTAGAGAGATACAATGCATCACAGGTCCTTCAGACTAATGTGTCCATGGAAATTTGTAGAGAGATAAAATGCATCACAGGTCCTTCAGACTATTGTGTCTCTGCCAATGTGTAGAGAGATACCATGCATCAAAGGTCCTTCAGAATATTGTGTCCATGCCAATTTGTAGAGAGATACAATGCATCACAGGTTCTTCAGACTATTGTTTCCATGCCAATGTGTAGAGAGATACAATGCCAATTTGTTAGAAATACAATGCATCACAGGTTCTTCAGAATATTGTGTCCATGCATATTTGTAGAGAGATACAATGCATCACAGGTTGTTCAGACTATTGTGTCCATGCCAATGTGCAGAGAGATACAATGCAACACTGGTCCTTCAAACTATTGGTTCCATGCCAATTTGTAGAGAAATACAATGCATCACAGGTCCTTCAGACTATTGTGTTCATGCCAATTTGTAAAGAGATACAATGCATCACAGCTTCTTCAGACTATTGAGTCCATGTCCATTTGTTAAGATATACAATGCATCAGAGGTCCTTCGGACTATTGTGCCCATGCCAATCTGTAGAGAGATACAATGCATCACAGGATCTTCACAATTATGTGTCCATGAACATTATCTGGAGAGATACAATGCTTCATAGGTCCTTCATAATATTGTGTCCATGCAAATTTGTAGAGAGATACAATACATCACAGGTCCGTCGGAATATTGTGTCCATGCCAATGTTTAGAGAGACACAATGCATAACAGGTCTTTCAAACTATTGTGACCATGCCAACTTGTAGAGAGATACAAAGGATCACAAGTAATTCAGATGATTGTCTTCATGCCAATCTGTAGAAAGATACAATCTATCACAGGTCCTTCTGACTAGTGAGTCCATGACAATTTCTAGAGCGATACAATGCATCACAGGTCCTTCAGACTATTGTGTCCATGGAAATTTGTAGAGAGATACAAGGCATAACAGGTCCTTCAGACTATTGTGTCGAGGCCAATTTGTAGAGAGATAAAATGTATCACAGGTCCTTCAGACTATTGAGTCCATGCCAATTTGTAGAGAGATACAATGCATCACAGGTCCTTCAGACTATTGTGTCCATGGAAATTTGTAGAGAGATAAAATGCATCACAGGTCCTTCAGACTATTGTGTCTATGCCAATGTGTAGAGAGATACCATGCATCAAAGGTCCTTCAGAATATTGTGTCCATGCCAATTTGTAGAGAGATACAATGCATCACAGGTTCTTCAGACTATTGTTTCCATGCCAATGTGTAGAGAGATACAATGCCAATTTGTTAGAAATACAATGCATCACAGGTTCTTCAGAATATTGTGTCCATGCCAATCTGTAGAGAGATACAATGCATCACAGGATCTTCACAATAATGTGTCCATGAACATTATCTAGAGAGATACAATGCTTCATAAGTCCTTCAGACTATTGTGTCCATGCCAATTTGTAGAGAGATACAATACATCACAGGTCCTTCAGAATATTGTGTCAAAGCCAATGTTTAGAGACACACAATGCATAACAGGTCTTTCAAACTATTGTGTCCATGCGAATTTGTAGAGAGATACAATATATCACAGGTTCTTCAGACTATTGTGTCCATGCCAATGTGTAGAGAGATACAATGCAACACTGGTCCTTCAAACTATTTGTTCCATGCCAATTTGTGGAGAAATACAATGCATCACAGGTCCTTCAGTCTATTGTGTCCATGCCAATTTGTAAAGAGATACAATGCATCACAGCTTCTTCAGACTATTGTGTCCATGCCAATTTGTAGCGAGATACAATGCATCACAGGTCCTTCAGACAATGTTGTCCATGCTAATATGTAGAGAGTACAATGCATCACAGATCAATCAGACTATTGTGTCCATGCCAATTTGTAGAGAGATACAATGCTTCACAGGTCCTTCAGACTATTGTGTCCATGCCAATTTGTAGAGAGATACAATACATCACAGGTCCTTCAGAATATTGTGTCAATGCCAATGTTTAGAGAGACACAATGCATAACAGGTCTTTCAAACTATTGTGTCCATGCGAATTTGTAGAGAGATACAATATATCACAGGTTCTTCAGACTATTGTGTCCATGCCAATGTGTAGAGAGATACAATGCAACACTGGTCCTTCAAACTATTGGTTCCATGCCAATTTGTAGAGAGCTACAATGCATCACAGGTCCTTCTCAGTATTGTGTCAATGCCAATTTGTAGGGAGATACAATGCATCACATGTCCTTCAGACTATTGTGTCAATGCCAGTTTGTAGGGAGATACAATGCATCACAGGTCCTTCATACTATTGTGTCCATGAACAATTTGTAGTGAGAAACAATGCATCACAGATCCTTCAGACTATCGTGTCAATGCCAATGTGTAGAGAGATACTATGCATCACAGGTGCTTCAGACTATTGTGTCCATGCAAATTTGAAGAGAGATAAAATGCATCACAGGTCCTTCAGACTATTATGTCCACGCCAATTTGTAGAGAGATACAATGCATCACAGGTCCTTCAGACTATTGTATCCATGCCAATTTGTAGCGAGATACAATGCATCACAGGTCCTTCAGACAATGGTGTCCATGCCAATTTGTAGAGAGGTACAATGCATCACAGATCAATCAGACTATTGTGTCCATGCCAATTTGTAGAGAGATACAATGCTTCACAGGTCCTTCAGACTATTGTGTCCATGCTAATTTGTAGAGAGATACAATGCATCACAGTTTCTTCAGTCTATTGTTTCTATGCCAATGTGTAGAGAGATACAATGGCAATTTGTAAAGAGATACAATGCATCACAGGTTCTTCAGAATATTGTGTCCATACAAATTTGTAGAGAGATACAATGCATCACAGGTTGTTCAGACTATTGTGTCCATACCAATGTGTAGAGAGATACAATGCAACACTGGTCCTTCAAACTATTGGTTCCATGCCAATTTGTAGAGAAATGCAATGCATCACAGGTCCTTCAGACTATTGTGTCCATGCCAATTTGTAAAGAGATACAATGCATCACAGCTTCTTCAGACTATTGTGTCCATGTCCATCTGTTGAGATATACAATGCATCACAGGTCCTTCAGAATATTGTGCCCATGCCAATCTGTGGAGAGATACAATGCATCACAGGATCTTCACAACTATTGTGTCCATGCCAATTTGTAGAGAGGTATATTGCATCACATGTCCCTCAGACTATTGTGTCCATGCCAATTTGTAGAGATATACAATGCATCACAGATCCTTCAGACGATTGTATCCATGCCAATTGGTAAAGAGATACAATGCATCCCATGTCCTTCAGATCATTGTGTCCATGCAAATTTGTAGAGAGATACAATGCATCACAGGTCCTTCAGACTATTGTGTCCATGGAAATTTGTAGAGAGATACAATGCATCACAGGTCCTTCAGACTATTGTATCGATGCCAATTAGCAGAGAGATACAATGCAGCACAGGTCCTTCAGAATAGTGTGTCCGTGAACAATTAATGGAGAGATACAATGCATCACAGGTCCTTTAGAGTAATGTGTCCATGCCGATTTTTAGAGAGATACAATGCATCACAGGTCCTTCAGAATATTGTGTCCATGCCAATATGTAGAGAGATACAATGCATCACAGGTCCTTCAGACTATTGAGTCCATGCCAATTTGTAGAGAGATACAATACATCATAGTTCCTTCAGACTATTGTGTCCATGCCAATTTGTAGAGAGATACAATACATCACAGGTCCTTCAGGCTATTGTGTCCACACCAATTTGTGGAGAGATACAATGCATCACAGGTCGTTTAGACTAATGTGTCCATGCCGATTTGTAGAGAGATACAATGCAGCACAGGTCCTTCAGAATAGTGTGTCCGTGAACAATTCATGGAGAGATACAATGCATCACAGGTCGTTCAGATTATTGTGTCCATGGAAATTTGTAGAGAGATAAAATGCATCACAGGTGATTCAGATTATTGTGTCCATACCAACTTGTGCAGAGATACAATGCATCACAGATCCTTCAGAATATTGTGTCCATGCCAATTTGTAGAGAGATACAATGCATCACAGGTTCTTCAGAATATTGTGTCCATGCATATTTGTAGAGAGATACAATGCATCACAGGTTGTTCAGACTATTGTGTCCATGCCAATTTGTAGAGAGATACAATGCAACACTGGTCCTTCAACCTATTGGTTCGATGCCAATTTGTAGAGAAATACAATGCATCACAGGTCGTTCAGACTATTGTGTTCATGCCAATTTGTAAAGATATACAATGCATCACAGGTCCTTCAGACTATTGTGCCCATGCCAATCTGTAGAGAGATACAATGCATCACAGGATCTTCACAATAATGTGTCCATGAACATTATCTAGAGAGATACAATGCTTCATAGGTCCTTCATAATATTGTGTCCATGCCAATTTGTAGAGAGATACAATACATCACAGGTCCGTCGGAATATTGTGTCCATGCCAATGTTTGGAGAGAGACAATGCATAACAGGTCTTTCAAACTATTGTGTCCATGCCAACTTGTAGAGAGATACAAAGGATCACAAGTCATTCAGAAGATTGTCTTCATGCCAATCTGTAGAAAGATACAATCTATCACAGGTCCTTCTGACTAGTGAGTCCATGCCAATTTGTAGAGCGATACAATGCATCACAGGTCCTTCAGACTATTGTGTCCATGGAAATTTGTAGAGAGATAAAATGCATCAAAGGTCCTGCAGACTATTGTGTCTATGCCAATGTGTAGAGGGATACAATGCATCACAGCTTCTTCAGACTATTGTGTCCATGCCAATTTGTAGCGATATACAATGCATCACAGGTTCTTCAGACAATGTTGTCCATGCTAATTTGTAGAGAGGTACAATGCATCACAGATCAATCAGACTATTGTGTCCATGCCAATTTGTAGAGAGATACAATGCTTCACAGGTCCTTCAGACTATTGTGTCCATGCTAATTTGTAGAGAGATACAATGCATCACAGGTTCTTCAGACTATTGTTTTTATGCCAATGTGTAGAGAGATACAATGCCAACTTGTAAATAGATACAATGCATCACAGGTTCTTCAGAATATTGTGTCCATACAAATTTGTAGAGAAATACAATGCATCACAGGTTGTTCAGACTATTGTGTCCATGCCAATGTGTAGAGAGATACAATGCATCACAGGTCCTTCAGAATATTGTGTCCATGCCAATTTGTAGAGAGATACAAGGCATCACAGGTTCTTCAGACTATTGTTTCCATGCCAATGTGTAGAGAGATACAATGCTAATTTGTAGAGAGATACAATGCATCACAGGTTCTTCATAATATTGTGTCCATGCATATTTGTAGAGAGATCCAATGCATCACAGGTTGTTCAGACTATTGTGTCCATGCCAATGTGTAGAGAGATACAAGGCAACACTGGTCCTTCAAAATATTGGTTCCATGCCAATTTGTAGAGAAATACAATGCATCACAGGTCCTTCAGACTATTGTGCCCATGCCAATCTGTAGAGAGATACAATGCATCACAGGATCTTCACAATAATGTGTCCATGAACATTATCTAGAGAGATACAATGCTTCGTAGGTCCTTCAGACTATTGTGTCCATGCCAATTTGTAGAGAGATACAATACATCACAGGTCCTTCAGAATATTGTGTCAATGCCAATGTTTAGAGAGACACAATGCATAACAGGTCTTTCAAACTATTGTGTCCATGCGAATTTGTAGAGAGATACAATATATCACAGGTTCTTCAGACTATTGTGTCCATACCAATGTGTAGAGAGATACAATGCAACACTGGTCCTTCAAACTATTGGTTCCATGCCAATTTGTAGAGAAATACAATGCATCACAGGTCTTTCAGACTATTGTGTCCATGCCAATTTGTAAAGAGATACAATGCATCACAGCTTCTTCAGACTATTGTGTCCATGCCAATTTGTAGCGATATACAATGCATCACAGGTCCTTCAGACAATGTTGTCCATGCTAATTTGTAGAGAGGTACAATGCATCACAGATCAATCAGACTATTGTGTCCATGCCAATTTGTAGAGAGATTCAATGCTTCACAGGTCCTTCAGACTATTGTGCCCATGCTAATTTGTAGAGAGATACAATGCATCACAGGTTATTCAGACTATTGTTTCTATGCCAATGTGTAGAGAGATACAATGCCAACTTGTAAATAGATACAATGCATCACAGGTTCTTCAGAATATTGTGTCCATACAAATTTGTAGAGAAATACAATGCATCACAGGTTGTTCAGTCTATTGTGTCCATGCCAATGTGTAGAGAGATACAATGCAACACTGGTCCTTCAAACTATTAGTTCCATGCCAATTTGTAGAGAAATACAATGCATCACAGGTCCTTCAGACTATTGTGTCCATGCCAATTTGTAAAGAGATACAATGCATCACAGCTTCTTCAGACTATTGTGTCCATGTCCATTTGTTGAGATATACAATGCATCACAGGTCCTTCAGAATATTGTGCCCATGCCAATCTGTAGAGAGATACAATGCATCACAGGATCTTCACAATAATATGTCCATGAACATTACATAGAGAGATACAATGCTTCATAGGTCCTTCAGAATATTGTGTCCATGACAATTTGTAGAGAGATACAATATATCACAGGTCCTTCAGAATATTGTGTCCATGCCAATGTTTAGAGAGACACAATGCATAACAGGTCTTTCAAACTATAGTGTCCATGCCAACTTGTAGAGAGATACATTGGATCACAAGTCATTCAGATGATTGTCTTCATGCCAATTTGTAGAGAGATACAATCCATCACAGGTCCTTCTGTCTATTGTGCCCATGCCAATTTGTAGTAAGATACAATGCATCACAGGTCCTCCAAACTATTGTGTCCATGAACAATTTGTAGAGAGATACAATACATCACAGGTCGTTCAGGCTATTGTGTCCACACCAATTTGTGGAGAGATACAATGCATCACAGGTCCTTTAGACTAATGAGTCCATGCCAATTTGTAGAGAGATACAATGCATCACAGGTCCTTCAGAATATTGTGTCCATGCTAATATGTAGAGAGATACAATGCATCACAGGTCCTTCAGACTATTGAGTCCATGCCAATTTGTAGAGAGATACAATACATCATAGGTCTTTCAGACTATTGTGTCCATGCCAATTTGTAGAGAGATACATAACATCACAGGTCCATCAGACTATTGTGTCGATGAACAATTTGTAGAGAAATACAATGCATCACACTTCTTTCAGACTATTGTATCGATGCCAATTAGCAGAGAGATACAATGCAGCACCAGTACTTCAGAATAGTGTGTCCGTGAACAATTCATAGAGAGATACAATGCATCACAGGTCCTTCTGACTATTGTGTCCATGCCAATTTGTAGAGAGATACAATATATCACAGGTCCTTCAGACTATTGTGTCCATGCCAATGTGTAGAGAGGTACAATGCCAATTTGTAGAGCGATACAATGCATCATATGTTCTTCAGACAATTGTGTCCATGCGAATTTGTAGAGAGATACAATGAATCACAGGTTTTTCAGACTATTGTGTCCATGCCAATGTGTAGAGAGATACAATGCATCACTGGTCCTTAAAACTATTAGTTCCATGCCAATTTATAGAGAAATACAATGCATTACAGGTCCTTAAGACTATTGTGTCCATGCCAATTTGTAAAGAGATACAATGCATCACAGCTTCTTCAGACTATTGTGTCCATGTCCATTTGTAGAGAGATAAAATGCATCACAGGGTCTTCAGACTATTGAGTCCATGAACAGAATGTAGAGACATACAATGTTTCATATGTCCTTCAGACCATTGTGTCAATGCCAATTTGTAGAGAGATAGAATGCATCACAGGTGATTTAGACTATTGTATCCATGCCAATTGGTAGAAAGATACAATGCAGCACACATACTTCTGACTATTGTGTCCATGAACAATTTATGGAGAGATACAATGCATCACAGGTCCTTCAGACGATTGTGTCATGCCAATTTGTAGTGAGATACATTGCATCACAGGTCCTTCAGACTATTGTATCCATTAAAAATTTGTAGAGAGATACAATACATCACTGGTCCTTCAGACTATTGTGTCCATGCCAATTTGTGGAGACATGCACTGCATCACAGGTCCTTCAGAATATTGTGTCCATGCCAATTTGTAGGGAGATACAATACTTCACAGTTCCATAAGACTATTGTATCCATGAACAATTTGTAGAGAGATACAATGCTTCACAGATCCTTCAGACTATTGTGTCCATGCCAATATGTAGAGAGATACAATGCATCACAGGTGCTTCAGACAATTATGTCGATGCCAATTTGTAGAGAGATACAATGCATAACAGGTCCTTCAGACTATTGTGTCGAGGCCAATTTGTAGAGAGATAAAATGTATCACAGGTCCTTCAGACTATTGAGTCCATGCCAATTTGTAGAGAGATACAATGCATCACAGGTCCTTCAGACTAATGTGTCCATGGAAATTTGTAGAGAGATAAAATGCATCACAGGTCCTTCAGACTATTGTGTCTCTGCCAATGTGTAGAGAGATACCATGCATCAAAGGTCCTTCAGAATATTGTGTCCATGCCAATTTGTAGAGAGATACAATGCATCACAGGTTCTTCAGACTATTGTTTCCATGCCAATGTGTAGAGAGATACAATGCCAATTTGTTAGAAATACAATGCATCACAGGTTCTTCAGAATATTGTGTCCATGCATATTTGTAGAGAGATACAATGCATCACAGGTTGTTCAGACTATTGTGTCCATGCCAATGTGCAGAGAGATACAATGCAACACTGGTCCTTCAAACTATTGGTTCCATGCCAATTTGTAGAGAAATACAATGCATCACAGGTCCTTCAGACTATTGTGTTCATGCCAATTTGTAAAGAGATACAATGCATCACTGCTTCTTCAGACTATTGAGTCCATGTCCATTTGTTAAGATATACAATGCATCAGAGGTCCTTCGGACTATTGTGCCCATGCCAATCTGTAGAGAGATACAATGCATCACAGGATCTTCACAATTATGTGTCCATGAACATTATCTGGAGAGATACAATGCTTCATAGGTCCTTCATAATATTGTGTCCATGCAAATTTGTAGAGAGATACAATACATCACAGGTCCGTCGGAATATTGTGTCCATGCCAATGTTTAGAGAGACACAATGCATAACAGGTCTTTCAAACTATTGTGACCATGCCAACTTGTAGAGAGATACAAAGGATCACAAGTAATTCAGATGATTGTCTTCATGCCAATCTGTAGAAAGATACAATCTATCACAGGTCCTTCTGACTAGTGAGTCCATGACAATTTCTAGAGCGATACAATGCATCACAGGTCCTTCAGACTATTGTGTCCATGGAAATTTGTAGAGAGATACAAGGCATAACAGGTCCTTCAGACTATTGTGTCGAGGCCAATTTGTAGAGAGATAAAATGTATCACAGGTCCTTCAGACTATTGAGTCCATGCCAATTTGTAGAGAGATACAATGCATCACAGGTCCTTCAGACTATTGTGTCCATGGAAATTTGTAGAGAGATAAAATGCATCACAGGTCCTTCAGACTATTGTGTCTATGCCAATGTGTAGAGAGATACCATGCATCAAAGGTCCTTCAGAATATTGTGTCCATGCCAATTTGTAGAGAGATACAATGCATCACAGGTTCTTCAGACTATTGTTTCCATGCCAATGTGTAGAGAGATACAATGCCAATTTGTTAGAAATACAATGCATCACAGGTTCTTCAGAATATTGTGTCCATGCCAATCTGTAGAGAGATACAATGCATCACAGGATCTTCACAATAATGTGTCCATGAACATTATCTAGAGAGATACAATGCTTCATAAGTCCTTCAGACTATTGTGTCCATGCCAATTTGTAGAGAGATACAATACATCACAGGTCCTTCAGAATATTGTGTCAAAGCCAATGTTTAGAGACACACAATGCATAACAGGTCTTTCAAACTATTGTGTCCATGCGAATTTGTAGAGAGATACAATATATCACAGGTTCTTCAGACTATTGTGTCCATGCCAATGTGTAGAGAGATACAATGCAACACTGGTCCTTCAAACTATTTGTTCCATGCCAATTTGTGGAGAAATACAATGCATCACAGGTCCTTCAGTCTATTGTGTCCATGCCAATTTGTAAAGAGATACAATGCATCACAGCTTCTTCAGACTATTGTGTCCATGCCAATTTGTAGCGAGATACAATGCATCACAGGTCCTTCAGACAATGTTGTCCATGCTAATATGTAGAGAGTACAATGCATCACAGATCAATCAGACTATTGTGTCCATGCCAATTTGTAGAGAGATACAATGCTTCACAGGTCCTTCAGACTATTGTGTCCATGCCAATTTGTAGAGAGATACAATACATCACAGGTCCTTCAGAATATTGTGTCAATGCCAATGTTTAGAGAGACACAATGCATAACAGGTCTTTCAAACTATTGTGTCCATGCGAATTTGTAGAGAGATACAATATATCACAGGTTCTTCAGACTATTGTGTCCATGCCAATGTGTAGAGAGATACAATGCAACACTGGTCCTTCAAACTATTGGTTCCATGCCAATTTGTAGAGAAATACAATGCATCACAGGTCCTTCAGACTATTGTATCCATGCCAGTTTGTAAAGAGATACAATGCATCACAGCTTCTTCAGACTATTGTGTCCATGCCAATTTGTAGCGATATACAATGCATCACAGGTCCTTCAGACAATGTTGTCCATGCTAATTTGTAGAGAGGTACAATGCATCACAGATCAATCAGACTATTGTGTCCATGCCAATTTGTAGAGAGATTCAATGCTTCACAGGTCCTTCAGACTATTGTGCCCATGCTAATTTGTAGAGAGATACAATGCATCACAGGTTATTCAGACTATTGTTTCTATGCCAATGTGTAGAGAGATACAATGCCAACTTGTAAATAGATACAATGCATCACAGGTTCTTCAGAATATTGTGTCCATACAAATTTGTAGAGAAATACAATGCATCACAGGTTGTTCAGTCTATTGTGTCCATGCCAATGTGTAGAGAGATACAATGCAACACTGGTCCTTCAAACTATTAGTTCCATGCCAATTTGTAGAGAAATACAATGCATCACAGGTCCTTCAGACTATTGTGTCCATGCCAATTTGTAAAGAGATACAATGCATCACAGCTTCTTCAGACTATTGTGTCCATGTCCATTTGTTGAGATATACAATGCATCACAGGTCCTTCAGAATATTGTGCCCATGCCAATCTGTAGAGAGATACAATGCATCACAGGATCTTCACAATAATATGTCCATGAACATTACATAGAGAGATACAATGCTTCATAGGTCCTTCAGAATATTGTGTCCATGACAATTTGTAGAGAGATACAATATATCACAGGTCCTTCAGAATATTGTGTCCATGCCAATGTTTAGAGAGACACAATGCATAACAGGTCTTTCAAACTATAGTGTCCATGCCAACTTGTAGAGAGATACATTGGATCACAAGTCATTCAGATGATTGTCTTCATGCCAATTTGTAGAGAGATACAATCCATCACAGGTCCTTCTGTCTATTGTGCCCATGCCAATTTGTAGTAAGATACAATGCATCACAGGTCCTCCAAACTATTGTGTCCATGAACAATTTGTAGAGAGATACAATACATCACAGGTCGTTCAGGCTATTGTGTCCACACCAATTTGTGGAGAGATACAATGCATCACAGGTCCTTTAGACTAATGAGTCCATGCCAATTTGTAGAGAGATACAATGCATCACAGGTCCTTCAGAATATTGTGTCCATGCTAATATGTAGAGAGATACAATGCATCACAGGTCCTTCAGACTATTGAGTCCATGCCAATTTGTAGAGAGATACAATACATCATAGGTCTTTCAGACTATTGTGTCCATGCCAATTTGTAGAGAGATACATAACATCACAGGTCCATCAGACTATTGTGTCGATGAACAATTTGTAGAGAAATACAATGCATCACACTTCTTTCAGACTATTGTATCGATGCCAATTAGCAGAGAGATACAATGCAGCACCAGTACTTCAGAATAGTGTGTCCGTGAACAATTCATAGAGAGATACAATGCATCACAGGTCCTTCTGACTATTGTGTCCATGCCAATTTGTAGAGAGATACAATATATCACAGGTCCTTCAGACTATTGTGTCCATGCCAATGTGTAGAGAGATACAATGCATCACTGGTCCTTAAAACTATTAGTTCCATGCCAATTTATAGAGAAATACAATGCATTACAGGTCCTTAAGACTATTGTGTCCATGCCAATTTGTAAAGAGATACAATGCATCACAGCTTCTTCAGACTATTGTGTCCATGTCCATTTGTAGAGAGATAAAATGCATCACAGGGTCTTCAGACTATTGAGTCCATGAACAGAATGTAGAGACATACAATGTTTCATATGTCCTTCAGACCATTGTGTCAATGCCAATTTGTAGAGAGATAGAATGCATCACAGGTGATTTAGACTATTGTATCCATGCCAATTGGTAGAAAGATACAATGCAGCACACATACTTCTGACTATTGTGTCCATGAACAATTTATGGAGAGATACAATGCATCACAGGTCCTTCAGACGATTGTGTCATGCCAATTTGTAGTGAGATACATTGCATCACAGGTCCTTCAGACTATTGTATCCATTAAAAATTTGTAGAGAGATACAATACATCACTGGTCCTTCAGACTATTGTGTCCATGCCAATTTGTGGAGACATGCACTGCATCACAGGTCCTTCAGAATATTGTGTCCATGCCAATTTGTAGGGAGATACAATACTTCACAGTTCCATAAGACTATTGTATCCATGAACAATTTGTAGAGAGATACAATGCTTCACAGATCCTTCAGACTATTGTGTCCATGCCAATATGTAGAGAGATACAATGCATCACAGGTGCTTCAGACAATTATGTCGATGCCAATTTGTAGAGAGATACAATGCATAACAGGTCCTTCAGACTATTGTGTCGAGGCCAATTTGTAGAGAGATAAAATGTATCACAGGTCCTTCAGACTATTGAGTCCATGCCAATTTGTAGAGAGATACAATGCATCACAGGTCCTTCAGACTAATGTGTCCATGGAAATTTGTAGAGAGATAAAATGCATCACAGGTCCTTCAGACTATTGTGTCTCTGCCAATGTGTAGAGAGATACCATGCATCAAAGGTCCTTCAGAATATTGTGTCCATGCCAATTTGTAGAGAGATACAATGCATCACAGGTTCTTCAGACTATTGTTTCCATGCCAATGTGTAGAGAGATACAATGCCAATTTGTTAGAAATACAATGCATCACAGGTTCTTCAGAATATTGTGTCCATGCATATTTGTAGAGAGATACAATGCATCACAGGTTGTTCAGACTATTGTGTCCATGCCAATGTGCAGAGAGATACAATGCAACACTGGTCCTTCAAACTATTGGTTCCATGCCAATTTGTAGAGAAATACAATGCATCACAGGTCCTTCAGACTATTGTGTTCATGCCAATTTGTAAAGAGATACAATGCATCACTGCTTCTTCAGACTATTGAGTCCATGTCCATTTGTTAAGATATACAATGCATCAGAGGTCCTTCGGACTATTGTGCCCATGCCAATCTGTAGAGAGATACAATGCATCACAGGATCTTCACAATTATGTGTCCATGAACATTATCTGGAGAGATACAATGCTTCATAGGTCCTTCATAATATTGTGTCCATGCAAATTTGTAGAGAGATACAATACATCACAGGTCCGTCGGAATATTGTGTCCATGCCAATGTTTAGAGAGACACAATGCATAACAGGTCTTTCAAACTATTGTGACCATGCCAACTTGTAGAGAGATACAAAGGATCACAAGTAATTCAGATGATTGTCTTCATGCCAATCTGTAGAAAGATACAATCTATCACAGGTCCTTCTGACTAGTGAGTCCATGACAATTTCTAGAGCGATACAATGCATCACAGGTCCTTCAGACTATTGTGTCCATGGAAATTTGTAGAGAGATACAAGGCATAACAGGTCCTTCAGACTATTGTGTCGAGGCCAATTTGTAGAGAGATAAAATGTATCACAGGTCCTTCAGACTATTGAGTCCATGCCAATTTGTAGAGAGATACAATGCATCACAGGTCCTTCAGACTATTGTGTCCATGGAAATTTGTAGAGAGATAAAATGCATCACAGGTCCTTCAGACTATTGTGTCTATGCCAATGTGTAGAGAGATACCATGCATCAAAGGTCCTTCAGAATATTGTGTCCATGCCAATTTGTAGAGAGATACAATGCATCACAGGTTCTTCAGACTATTGTTTCCATGCCAATGTGTAGAGAGATACAATGCCAATTTGTTAGAAATACAATGCATCACAGGTTCTTCAGAATATTGTGTCCATGCCAATCTGTAGAGAGATACAATGCATCACAGGATCTTCACAATAATGTGTCCATGAACATTATCTAGAGAGATACAATGCTTCATAAGTCCTTCAGACTATTGTGTCCATGCCAATTTGTAGAGAGATACAATACATCACAGGTCCTTCAGAATATTGTGTCAAAGCCAATGTTTAGAGACACACAATGCATAACAGGTCTTTCAAACTATTGTGTCCATGCGAATTTGTAGAGAGATACAATATATCACAGGTTCTTCAGACTATTGTGTCCATGCCAATGTGTAGAGAGATACAATGCAACACTGGTCCTTCAAACTATTTGTTCCATGCCAATTTGTGGAGAAATACAATGCATCACAGGTCCTTCAGTCTATTGTGTCCATGCCAATTTGTAAAGAGATACAATGCATCACAGCTTCTTCAGACTATTGTGTCCATGCCAATTTGTAGCGAGATACAATGCATCACAGGTCCTTCAGACAATGTTGTCCATGCTAATATGTAGAGAGTACAATGCATCACAGATCAATCAGACTATTGTGTCCATGCCAATTTGTAGAGAGATACAATGCTTCACAGGTCCTTCAGACTATTGTGTCCATGCCAATTTGTAGAGAGATACAATACATCACAGGTCCTTCAGAATATTGTGTCAATGCCAATGTTTAGAGAGACACAATGCATAACAGGTCTTTCAAACTATTGTGTCCATGCGAATTTGTAGAGAGATACAATATATCACAGGTTCTTCAGACTATTGTGTCCATGCCAATGTGTAGAGAGATACAATGCAACACTGGTCCTTCAAACTATTGGTTCCATGCCAATTTGTAGAGAAATACAATGCATCACAGGTCCTTCAGACTATTGTATCCATGCCAGTTTGTAAAGAGATACAATGCATCACAGCTTCTTCAGACTATTGTGTCCATGCCAATTTGTAGCGATATACAATGCATCACAGGTCCTTCAGACAATGTTGTCCATGCTAATTTGTAGAGAGATACAATGCATCACAGGTTCTTCAGACTATTGTTTCTATGCCAATGTGTAGAGAGATACAATGCCAACTTGTAAATAGATACAATGCATCACAGGTTCTTCAGAATATTGTGTCCATACAAATTTGTAGATAAATACAATGCATCACAGGTTGTTCAGTCTATTCTGTCCATGCCAATGTGTAGAGAGATACAATGCAACACTGGTCCTTCAAACTATTGGTTCCATGCCAATTTGTAGAGAAATACAATGCATCACAGGTCCTTCAGACTATTGTGTCCATGCCAATTTGTAAAGAGATACAATGCATCACAGCTTCTTCAGACTATTGTGTCCATGTCCATTTGTTGAGATATACAATGCATCACAGGTCCTTCAGAATATTGTGCCCATGCCAATCTGTAGAGAGATACAATGCATCACAGGATCTTCACAATAATATGTCCATGAACATTATCTAGAGAGATACAATGCTTCATAGGTCCTTCAGAATATTGTGTCCATGACAATTTGTAGAGAGATACAATATATCACAGGTCCTTCAGAATATTGTGTCCATGCCAATGTGTAGATAGATACAATGCAACACTGGTCCTTCAAACTATTTGTTCCATGCCAATTTGTAGAGAAATACAATGCATCACAGGTCCTTCAGTCTATTGTGTCCATGCCAATTTGTAAAGAGATACAATGCATCACAGCTTCTTCAGACTATTGTGTCCATGCCAATTTGTAGCGAGATACAATGCATCACAGGTCCTTCAGACAATGTTGTCCATGCTAATATGTAGAGAGGTACAATGCATCACAGATCAATCAGACTATTGTGTCCATGCCAATTTGTAGAGAGATACAATGCTTCACAGGTCCTTCAGACTATTGTGTCCATGCTAATTTGTAGAGAGATACAATGCATCACAGGTCCTTCAGACTATTGTGTCCATGCCAATTTGTAAAGAGATACAATGCATCACAGCTTCTTCGGACTATTGTGTCCATTTCCATTTGTTGAGATATACAATGCATCCCAGGTCCTTCAGACTATTGTGCCCATGCCAATCTGTAGAGAGATACAATGCATCACAGGATCTTCACAATAATGTGTCCATGAACATTATCTAGAGAGATACAATGCTTCATAGGTCCTTCAGACTATTGTGTCCATGCCAATTTGTAGAGAGATACAATACATCACAGGTCCTTCAGAATATTGTGTCAATGCCAATGTTTAGAGAGACACAATGCATAACAGGTCTTTCAAACTATTGTGTCAATGCGAATTTGTAGAGAGATACAATATATCACAGGTTCTTCAGACTATTGTGTCCATGCCAATGTGTAGAGAGATACAATGCAACACTGGTCCTTCAAACTATTGGTTCCATGCCAATTTGTAGAGAAATACAATGCATCACAGGTCCTTCAGACTATTGTGTCCATGCCAATTTGTAAAGAGATACAATGCATCACAGCTTCTTCAGACTATTGTGTCCATGCCAATTTGTAGCGATATACAATGCATCACAGGTCCTTCAGACAATGTTGTCCATGCTAATTTGTAGAGAGGTACAATGCATCACAGATCAATCAGACTATTGTGTCCATGCCAATTTGTAGAGAGATTCAATGCTTCACAGGTCCTTCAGACTATTGTGTCCATGCTAATTTGTAGAGAGATACAATGCATCACAGGTTCTTCAGACTATTGTTTCTATGCCAATGTGTAGAGAGATACAATGCCAACTTGTAAATAGATACAATGCATCACAGGTTCTTCAGACTATTGTGTCCATGCCAATGTGTAGAGAGATACAATGCAACACTGGTCCATCAAACTATTGGTTCCATGCCAATTTGTAGAGAAATACAATGCATCACAGGTCCTTCAGACTATTGTGTCCATGCCAATTTGTAAAGAGATACAATGCATCACAGCTTCTTCAGACTATTGTGTCCATGCCAATGTGTAGAGAGATACAATGCAACACTGGTCCATCAAACTATTGGTTCCATGCCAATTTGTAGAGAAATACAATGCATCACAGGTCCTTCAGAATATTGTGCCCATGCCAATCTGTAGAGAGATACAATGCATCACAGGATCTTCACAATAATATGTCCATGAACATTATCTAGAGAGATACAATGCTTCATATGTCCTTCAGAATATTGTGTCCATGACAATTTGTAGAGAGATACAATATATCACAGGTCCTTCAGAATATTGTGTCCATGCCAATGTTTAGAGAGACACAATGCATAACAGGTCTTTCAAACTATTGTGTCCATGCCAACTTGTAGAGAGATACATTGGATCACAAGTCATTCAGATGATTGTCTTCATGCCAATTTGTAGAGAGATACAATCCATCACAGGTCCTTCTGTCTATTGTGCCCATGCCAATTTGTAGTAAGATACAATGCATCACAGGTCCTCCAAACTATTGTGTCCATGAACAATTTGTAGAGAGATACAATACATCACAGGTCCTTCAGGCTATTGTGTCCACACCAATTTGTGGAGAGATACAATGCATCACAGGTCCTTTAGACTAATGAGTCCATGCCAATTTGTAGAGAGATACAATGCATCACAGGTCCTTCAGAATATTGTGTCCATGCTAATATGTAGAGAGATACAATGCATCACAGGTCCTTCAGACTATTGAGTCCATGCCAATTTGTAGAGAGATACAATACATCATAGGTCTTTCAGACTATTGTGTCCATGCCAATTTGTAGAGAGATACATAACATCACAGGTCCATCAGACTATTGTGTCGATGAACAATTTGTAGAGAAATACAATGCATCACACTTCTTTCAGACTATTGTATCGATGCCAATTAGCAGAGAGATACAATGCAGCACCAGTACTTCAGAATAGTGTGTCCGTGAACAATTCATAGAGAGATACAATGCATCACAGGTCCTTCTGACTATTGTGTCCATGCTAATTTGTAGAGAGATACAATATATCACTGGTCCTTCAGACTATTGTGTCCTTGCCAATGTGTAGAGAGGTACAATGCCAATTTGTAGAGAGATACAATGCATCATATGTTCTTCAGACAATTGTGTCCATGCGAATTTGTAGAGAGATACAATGAATCACAGGTTTTTCAGACTATTGTGTCCATGCCAATGTGTAGAGAGATACAATGCATCACTGGTCCTTAAAACTATTAGTTCCATGCCAATTTATAGAGAAATACAATGCATTACAGGTCCTTCAGACTATTGTGTCCATGCCAATTTGTAAAGAGATACAATGCATCACAGATTCTTCAGACTATTGTGTCCATGTCCATTTGTAGAGAGATAAAATGCATCACAGGGTCTTCAGACTATTGAGTCCATGAACAGAATGTAGAGACATACAATGTTTCATATGTCCTTCCGACCATTGTGTCAATGCCAATTTGTAGAGAGATAGAATGCATCACAGGTTATTTAGACTATTGTATCCATGCCAATTGGTAGAAAGATACAATGCAGCACACATACTTCTGACTATTGTGTCCATGAACAATTTATGGAGAGATACAATGCATCACAGGTCCTTCAGACGATTGTGTCATGCCAATTTGTAGTGAGATACATTGCATCACAGGTCCTTCAGACTATTGTATCCATTAAAAATTTGTAGAGAGATACAATACATCACTGGTCCTTCAGACTATTGTGTCCATGCCAATTTGTGGAGAGATACAATGCATCACAGGTCCTTCAGACTTATGTGTCCATACCAATATGTAGAGAGATACAATGCATCACAGGTCCTTCAGACTATTGTGTTTATGTCAATTTCGTGAGAGTACAATGCATCACAGGTCCTTCAGACTATTGTGTCCATGCCAATTTGTAGAGACATGCACTGCATCACAGGTCCTTCAGAATATTGTGTCCATGCCAATTTGTAGGGAGATACAATACTTCACAGTTCCATAAGACTATTGTATCCATGAACAATTTGTAGAGAGATACAATGCTTCACAGATCCTTCAGACTATTGTGTCCATGCCAATATGTAGAGAGATACAATGCATCACAGGTGCTTCAGACAATTATGTCGATGCCAATTTGTAGAGAGATACAATGCATAACAGGTCCTTCAGACTATTGTGTCGAGGCCAATTTGTAGAGAGATAAAATGTATCACAGGTCCTTCAGACTATTGAGTCCATGCCAATTTGTAGAGAGATACAATGCATCACAGGTCCTTCAGACTATTGTGTCCATGGAAATTTGTAGAGAGATAAAATGCATCACAGGTCCTTCAGACTATTGTGTCTATGCCAATGTGCAGAGAGATACCCTGCATCAAAGGTCCTTCAGAATATTGTGTCCATGCTAATTTGTTGAGAGATACAATGCATCACAGGTTCTTCAGACTATTGTTTCCATGCCAATGTGTAGAGAGATACAATGCCAATTTGTTAGAAATACAATGCATCACAGGTTCTTCAGAATATTGTGTCCATGCATATTTGTAGAGAGATACAATGCATCACAGGTTGTTCAGACTATTGTGTCCATGCATATGTGCAGAGAGATACAATGCAATTCTGGTCCTTCAAACTATTGGTTCCATGCCAATTTGTAGAGAAATACAATGCATCACAGGTCCTTCAGACTATTGTGTTCATGCCAATTTGTAAAGAGATACAATGCACCACTGCTTCTTCAGACTATTGAGTCCATGTCCATTTGTTAAGATATACAATGCATCAGAGGTCCTTCGGACTATTGTGCCCATGCCAATCTGTAGAGAGATACAATGCATCACAGGATCTTCACAATTATGTGTCCATGAACATTATCTAGAGAGATACAATGCTTCATAGGTCCTTCATAATATTGTGTCCATGCCAATTTGTAGAGAGATACAATACATCACAGGTCCGTCAGAATATTGTGTCCATGGAAATTTGTAGAGAGATACAAGGCATAACAGGTCCTTCAGACTATTGTGTCGAGGCCAATTTGTAGAGAGATAAAATGTATCACAGGTCCTTCAGACTATTGAGTCCATGCCAATTTGTAGAGAGATACAATGCATCACAGGTCCTTCAGACTATTGTGTCCATGGAAATTTGTAGAGAGATAAAATGCATCACAGGTCCTTCAGACTATTGTGTCTATGCCAATGTGTAGAGAGATACCATGCATCAAAGGTCCTTCAGAATATTGTGTCCATGCCAATTTGTAGAGAGATACAATGCATCACAGGTTCTTCAGGCTATTGTTTCCATGCCAATGTGTAGAGAGATACAATGCCAATTTGTTAGAAATACAAATCATCACAGGTTCTTCAGAACATTGTGTCCATGCCAATCTGTAGAGAGATACAATGCATCACAGGATCTTCACAATAATGTGTCCATGAACATTATCTAGAGAGATACAATGCTTCATAAGTCCTTCAGACTATTGTGTCCATGCCAATTTGTAGAGAGATACAATACATCACAGGTCCTTCAGAATATTGTGTCAAAGCCAATGTTTAGAGACACACAATGCATAACAGGTCTTTCAAACTATTGTGTCCATGCGAATTTGTAGAGAGATACAATATATCACAGGTTCTTCAGACTATTGTGTCCATGCCAATGTGTAGAGAGATACAATGCAACACTGGTCCTTCAAACTATTTGTTCCATGCCAATTTGTGGAGAAATACAATGCATCACAGATCAATCAGACTATTGTGTCCATGCCAATTTGTAGAGAGATACAATGCTTCACAGGTCCTTCAGACTATTGTGTCCATGCTAATTTGTAGAGAGATACAATGCATCACAGGTCCTTCAGACTATTGTGTCCATGCCAATTTGTAAAGAGATACAATGCATCACAGCTTCTTCGGACTATTGTGTCCATTTCCATTTGTTGAGATATACAATGCATCCCAGGTCCTTCAGACTATTGTGCCCATGCCAATCTGTAGAGAGATACAATGCATCACAGGATCTTCACAATAATGTGTCCATGAACATTATCTAGAGAGATACAATGCTTCATAGGTCCTTCAGACTATTGTGTCCATGTCAATTTGTAGAGAGATACAATACATCACAGGTCCTTCAGAATATTGTGTCAATGCCAATGTTTAGAGAGACACAATGCATAACAGGTCTTTCAAACTATTGTGTCAATGCGAATTTGTAGAGAGATACAATATATCACAGGTTCTTCAGACTATTGTGTCCATGCCAATGTGTAGAGAGATACAATGCAACACTGGTCCTTCAAACTATTGGTTCCATGCCAATTTGTAGAGAAATACAATGCATCACAGGTCCTTCAGACTATTGTGTCCATGCCAATTTGTAAAGAGATACAATGCATCACAGCTTCTTCAGACTATTGTGTCCATGCCAATTTGTAGCGATATACAATGCATCACAGGTCCTTCAGACAATGTTGTCCATGCTAATTTGTAGAGAGGTACAATGCATCACAGATCAATCAGACTATTGTGTCCATGCCAATTTGTAGAGAGATTCAATGCTTCACAGGTCCTTCAGACTATTGTGTCCATGCTAATTTGTAGAGAGATACAATGCATCACAGGTTCTTCAGACTATTGTTTCTATGCCAATGTGTAGAGAGATACAATGCCAACTTGTAAATAGATACAATGCATCACAGGTTCTTCAGACTATTGTGTCCATGCCAATGTGTAGAGAGATACAATGCAACACTGGTCCATCAAACTATTGGTTCCATGCCAATTTGTAGAGAAATACAATGCATCACAGGTCCTTCAGACTATTGTGTCCATGCCAATTTGTAAAGAGATACAATGCATCACAGCTTCTTCAGACTATTGTGTCCATGCCAATGTGTAGAGAGATACAATGCAACACTGGTCCATCAAACTATTGGTTCCATGCCAATTTGTAGAGAAATACAATGCATCACAGGTCCTTCAGAATATTGTGCCCATGCCAATCTGTAGAGAGATACAATGCATCACAGGATCTTCACAATAATATGTCCATGAACATTATCTAGAGAGATACAATGCTTCATATGTCCTTCAGAATATTGTGTCCATGACAATTTGTAGAGAGATACAATATATCACAGGTCCTTCAGAATATTGTGTCCATGCCAATGTTTAGAGAGACACAATGCATAACAGGTCTTTCAAACTATTGTGTCCATGCCAACTTGTAGAGAGATACATTGGATCACAAGTCATTCAGATGATTGTCTTCATGCCAATTTGTAGAGAGATACAATCCATCACAGGTCCTTCTGTCTATTGTGCCCATGCCAATTTGTAGTAAGATACAATGCATCACAGGTCCTCCAAACTATTGTGTCCATGAACAATTTGTAGAGAGATACAATACATCACAGGTCCTTCAGGCTATTGTGTCCACACCAATTTGTGGAGAGATACAATGCATCACAGGTCCTTTAGACTAATGAGTCCATGCCAATTTGTAGAGAGATACAATGCATCACAGGTCCTTCAGAATATTGTGTCCATGCTAATATGTAGAGAGATACAATGCATCACAGGTCCTTCAGACTATTGAGTCCATGCCAATTTGTAGAGAGATACAATACATCATAGGTCTTTCAGACTATTGTGTCCATGCCAATTTGTAGAGAGATACATAACATCACAGGTCCATCAGACTATTGTGTCGATGAACAATTTGTAGAGAAATACAATGCATCACACTTCTTTCAGACTATTGTATCGATGCCAATTAGCAGAGAGATACAATGCAGCACCAGTACTTCAGAATAGTGTGTCCGTGAACAATTCATAGAGAGATACAATGCATCACAGGTCCTTCTGACTATTGTGTCCATGCTAATTTGTAGAGAGATACAATATATCACTGGTCCTTCAGACTATTGTGTCCTTGCCAATGTGTAGAGAGGTACAATGCCAATTTGTAGAGAGATACAATGCATCATATGTTCTTCAGACAATTGTGTCCATGCGAATTTGTAGAGAGATACAATGAATCACAGGTTTTTCAGACTATTGTGTCCATGCCAATGTGTAGAGAGATACAATGCATCACTGGTCCTTAAAACTATTAGTTCCATGCCAATTTATAGAGAAATACAATGCATTACAGGTCCTTCAGACTATTGTGTCCATGCCAATTTGTAAAGAGATACAATGCATCACAGATTCTTCAGACTATTGTGTCCATGTCCATTTGTAGAGAGATAAAATGCATCACAGGGTCTTCAGACTATTGAGTCCATGAACAGAATGTAGAGACATACAATGTTTCATATGTCCTTCCGACCATTGTGTCAATGCCAATTTGTAGAGAGATAGAATGCATCACAGGTTATTTAGACTATTGTATCCATGCCAATTGGTAGAAAGATACAATGCAGCACACATACTTCTGACTATTGTGTCCATGAACAATTTATGGAGAGATACAATGCATCACAGGTCCTTCAGACGATTGTGTCATGCCAATTTGTAGTGAGATACATTGCATCACAGGTCCTTCAGACTATTGTATCCATTAAAAATTTGTAGAGAGATACAATACATCACTGGTCCTTCAGACTATTGTGTCCATGCCAATTTGTGGAGAGATACAATGCATCACAGGTCCTTCAGACTTATGTGTCCATACCAATATGTAGAGAGATACAATGCATCACAGGTCCTTCAGACTATTGTGTTTATGTCAATTTCGTGAGAGTACAATGCATCACAGGTCCTTCAGACTATTGTGTCCATGCCAATTTGTAGAGACATGCACTGCATCACAGGTCCTTCAGAATATTGTGTCCATGCCAATTTGTAGGGAGATACAATACTTCACAGTTCCATAAGACTATTGTATCCATGAACAATTTGTAGAGAGATACAATGCTTCACAGATCCTTCAGACTATTGTGTCCATGCCAATATGTAGAGAGATACAATGCATCACAGGTGCTTCAGACAATTATGTCGATGCCAATTTGTAGAGAGATACAATGCATAACAGGTCCTTCAGACTATTGTGTCGAGGCCAATTTGTAGATAGATAAAATGTATCACAGGTCCTTCAGACTATTGAGTCCATGCCAATTTGTAGAGAGATACAATGCATCACAGGTCCTTCAGACTATTGTGTCCATGGAAATTTGTAGAGAGATAAAATGCATCACAGGTCCTTCAGACTATTGTGTCTATGCCAATGTGCAGAGAGATACCCTGCATCAAAGGTCCTTCAGAATATTGTGTCCATGCTAATTTGTTGAGAGATACAATGCATCACAGGTTCTTCAGACTATTGTTTCCATGCCAATGTGTAGAGAGATACAATGCCAATTTGTTAGAAATACAATGCATCACAGGTTCTTCAGAATATTGTGTCCATGCATATTTGTAGAGAGATACAATGCATCACAGGTTGTTCAGACTATTGTGTCTATGCCAATGTGCAGAGAGATACAATGCAATTCTGGTCCTTCAAACTATTGGTTCCATGCCAATTTGTAGAGAAATACAATGCATCACAGGTCCTTCAGACTATTGTGTTCATGCCAATTTGTAAAGAGATACAATGCACCACTGCTTCTTCAGACTATTGAGTCCATGTCCATTTGTTAAGATATACAATGCATCAGAGGTCCTTCGGACTATTGTGCCCATGCCAATCTGTAGAGAGATACAATGCATCACAGGATCTTCACAATTATGTGTCCATGAACATTATCTAGAGAGATACAATGCTTCATAGGTCCTTCATAATATTGTGTCCATGCCAATTTGTAGAGAGATACAATACATCACAGGTCCGTCAGAATATTGTGTCCATGGAAATTTGTAGAGAGATACAAGGCATAACAGGTCCTTCAGACTATTGTGTCGAGGCCAATTTGTAGAGAGATAAAATGTATCACAGGTCCTTCAGACTATTGAGTCCATGCCAATTTGTAGAGAGATACAATGCATCACAGGTCCTTCAGACTATTGTGTCCATGGAAATTTGTAGAGAGATAAAATGCATCACAGGTCCTTCAGACTATTGTGTCTATGCCAATGTGTAGAGAGATACCATGCATCAAAGGTCCTTCAGAATATTGTGTCCATGCCAATTTGTAGAGAGATACAATGCATCACAGGTTCTTCAGACTATTGTTTCCATGCCAATGTGTAGAGAGATACAATGCCAATTTGTTAGAAATACATATCATCACAGGTTCTTCAGAACATTGTGTCCATGCCAATCTGTAGAGAGATACAATGCATCACAGGATCTTCACAATAATGTGTCCATGAACATTATCTAGAGAGATACAATGCTTCATAAGTCCTTCAGACTATTGTGTCCATGCCAATTTGTAGAGAGATACAATACATCACAGGTCCTTCAGAATATTGTGTCAAAGCCAATGTTTAGAGACACACAATGCATAACAGGTCTTTCAAACTATTGTGTCCATGCGAATTTGTAGAGAGATACAATATATCACAGGTTCTTCAGACTATTGTGTCCATGCCAATGTGTAGAGAGATACAATGCAACACTGGTCCTTCAAACTATTTGTTCCATGCCAATTTGTGGAGAAATACAATGCATCACAGGTCCTTCAGTCTATTGTGTCCATGCCAATTTGTAAAGAGATACAATGCATCACAGCTTCTTCAGACTATTGTGTCCATGCCAATTTGTAGCGAGATACAATGCATCACAGGTCCTTCAGACAATGTTGTCCATGCTAATATGTAGAGAGGTACAATGCATCACAGATCAATCAGACTATTGTGTCCATGCCAATTTGTAGAGAGATACAATGCTTCACAGGTCCTTCAGACTATTGTGTCCATGCTAATTTGTAGAGAGATACAATGCATCACAGGTCCTTCAGACTATTGTGCCCATGCCAATCTGTAGAGAGATACAATGCATCACAGGATCTTCACAATAATGTGTCCATGAACATTATCTAGAGAGATACAATGCTTCATAGGTCCTTCAGACTATTGTGTCCATGCCAATTTGTAGAGAGATACAATACATCACAGGTCCTTCAGAATATTGTGTCAATGCCAATGTTTAGAGAGACACAATGCATAACAGGTCTTTCAAACTATTGTGTCCATGCGAATTTGTAGAGAGATACAATATATCACAGGTTCTTCAGACTATTGTGTCCATGCCAATGTGTAGAGAGATACAATGCAACACCTGTCCTTCAAACTATTGGTTCCATGCCAATTTGTAGAGAAATACAATGCATCACAGGTCCTTCAGACTATTGTGTCCATGCCAGTTTGTAAAGAGATACAATGCATCACAGCTTCTTCAGACTATTGTGTCCATGCCAATTTGTAGCGATATACAATACATCACAGGTCCTTCAGACAATGTTGTCCATGCTAATTTGTAGAGAGGTACAATGCATCACAGATCAATCAGACTATTGTGTCCATGCCAATTTGTAGAGAGATTCAATGCTTCACAGGTCCTTCAGACTATTGTGTCCATGCTAATTTGTAGAGAGATACAATGCATCACAGGTTCTTCAGACTATTGTTTCTATGCCAATGTGTAGAGAGATACAATGCCAACTTGTAAATAGATACAATGCATCACAGGTTCTTCAGAATATTGTGTCCATGCAAATTTGTAGAGAAATACAATGCATCACAGGTTGTTCAGTCTATTGTGTCCATGCCAATGTGTAGAGAGATACAATGCAACACTGGTCCTTCAAACTATTGGTTCCATGCCAATTTGTAGAGAAATACAATGCATCACAGGTCCTTCAGACTATTGTGTCCATGCCAATTTGTAAAGAGATACAATGCATCACAGCTTCTTCAGACTATTGTGTCCATGTCCATTTGTTGAGATATACAATGCATCACAGGTCCTTCAGAATATTGTGCCCATGCCAATCTGTAGAGAGATACAATGCATCACAGGATCTTCACAATAATATGTCCATGAACATTATCTAGAGAGATACAATGCTTCATAGGTCCTTCAGAATATTGTGTCCATGACAATTTGTAGAGAGATACAATATATCACAGGTCCTTCAGAATATTGTGTCCATGCCAATGTGTAGATAGATACAATGCAACACTGGTCCTTCAAACTATTTGTTCCATGCCAATTTGTAGAGAAATACAATGCATCACAGGTCCTTCAGTCTATTGTGTCCATGCCAATTTGTAAAGAGATACAATGCATCACAGCTTCTTCAGACTATTGTGTCCATGCCAATTTGTAGTGAGATACAATGCATCACAGGTCCTTCAGACAATGTTGTCCATGCTAATATGTAGAGAGGTACAATGCATCACAGATCAATCAGACTATTGTGTCCATGCCAATTTGTAGAGAGATACAATGCTTCACAGGTCCTTCAGACTATTGTGTCCATGCTAATTTGTAGAGAGATACAATGCATCACAGGTCCTTCAGACTATTGTGTCCATGCCAATTTGTAAAGAGATACAATGCATCACAGCTTCTTCGGACTATTGTGTCCATTTCCATTTGTTGAGATATACAATGCATCCCAGGTCCTTCAGACTATTGTGCCCATGCCAATCTGTAGAGAGATACAATGCATCACAGGATCTTCACAATAATGTGTCCATGAACATTATCTAGAGAGATACAATGCTTCATAGGTCCTTCAGACTATTGTGTCCATGCCAATTTGTAGAGAGATACAATACATCACAGGTCCTTCAGAATATTGTGTCAATGCCAATGTTTAGAGAGACACAATGCATAACAGGTCTTTTAAACTATTGTGTCAATGCGAATTTGTAGAGAGATACAATATATCACAGGTTCTTCAGACTCTTGTGTCCATGCCAATGTGTAGAGAGATACAATGCAACACTGGTCCTTCAAACTATTGGTTCCATGCCAATTTGTAGAGAAATACAATGCATCACAGGTCCTTCAGACTATTGTGTCCATGCCAATTTGTAAAGAGATACAATGCATCACAGCTTCTTCAGACTATTGTGTCCATGCCAATTTGTAGCGATATACAATGCATCACAGGTCCTTCAGACAATGTTGTCCATGCTAATTTGTAGAGAGGTACAATGCATCACAGATCAATCAGACTATTGTGTCCATGCCAATTTGTAGAGAGATTCAATGCTTCACAGGTCCTTCAGACTATTGTGTCCATGCTAATTTGTAGAGAGATACAATGCATCACAGGTTCTTCAGACTATTGTTTCTATGCCAATGTGTAGAGAGATACAATGCCAACTTGTAAATAGATACAATGCATCACAGGTTCTTCAGACTATTGTGTCCATGCCAATGTGTAGAGAGATACAATGCAACACTGGTCCTTCAAACTATTGGTTCC
The DNA here is from genome assembly GCF_036971445.1 of Narcine bancroftii. Lineage (NCBI taxonomy): Eukaryota > Metazoa > Chordata > Chondrichthyes > Torpediniformes > Narcinidae > Narcine > Narcine bancroftii. Next base: position 58,510,878 of record NC_091471.1, on the reverse strand, counting down.
ATGCCAATTTGTAGAGAAATACAATGCATCACAGGTCCTTCAGACTATTGTGTCCATGCCAATTTGTAAAGAGATACAATGCATCACAGCTTCTTCAGACTATTGTGTCCATGTCCATTTGTTGAGATATACAATGCATCACAGGTCCTTCAGAATATTGTGCCCATGCCAATCTGTAGAGAGATACAATGCATCACAGGATCTTCACAATAATATGTCCATGAACATTATCTAGAGAGATACAATGCTTCATATGTCCTTCAGAATATTGTGTCCATGACAATTTGTAGAGAGATACAATATATCACAGGTCCTTCAGAATATTGTGTCCATGCCAATGTTTAGAGAGACACAATGCAAAACAGGTCTTTCAAACTATTGTGTCCATGCCAACTTGTAGAGATATACATTGGATCACAAGTCATTCAGATGATTGTCTTCATGCCAATTTGTAGAGAGATACAATCCATCACAGGTCCTTCTGTCTATTGTGCCCATGCCAATTTGTAGTAAGATACAATGCATCACAGGTCCTCCAAACTATTGTGTCCATGAACAATTTGTAGAGAGATACAATACATCACAGGTCCTTCAGGCTATTGTGTCCACACCAATTTGTGGAGAGATACAATGATTCACAGGTCCTTTAGACTAATGAGTCCATGCCAATTTGTAGAGAGATACAATGCATCACAGGTCCTTCAGAATATTGTGTCCATGCCAATATGTAGAGAGATACAATGCATCACAGGTCCTTCAGACTATTGAGTCCATGCCAATTTGTAGAGAGATACAACACATCATAGGTCTTTCAGACTATTGTGTCCATGCCAATTTGTAGAGAGATACATAACATCACAGGTCCATCAGACTATTGTGTCGATGAACAATTTGTAGAGAAATACAATGCATCACACTTCTTTCAGACTATTGTATCGATGCCAATTAGCAGAGAGATACAATGCAGCACCAGTACTTCAGAATAGTGTGTCCGTGAACAATTCATAGAGAGATACAATGCATCACAGGTCCTTCTGACTATTGTGTCCATGCCAATTTGTAGAGAGATACAATATATCACAGGTCCTTCAGACTATTGTGTCCATGCCAATGTGTAGAGAGGTACAATGCCAATTTGTAGAGAGATACAATGCATCATATGTTCTTCAGACAATTGTGTCCATGCGAATTTGTAGAGAGATACAATGAATCACAGGTTTTTCAGACTATTGTGTCCATGCCAATGTGTAGAGAGATACAATGCATCACTGGTCCTTAAAACTATTAGTTCCATGCCAATTTATAGAGAAATACAATGCATTACAGGTCCTTCAGACTATTGTGTCCATGCCAATTTGTAAAGAGATACAATGCATCACAGCTTCTTCAGACTATTGTGTCCATGTCCATTTGTAGAGAGATAAAATGCATCACAGGGTCTTCAGACTATTGAGTCCATGAACAGAATGTAGAGACATACAATGTTTCATATGTCCTTCCGACCATTGTGTCAATGCCAATTTGTAGAGAGATAGAATGCATCACAGGTTATTTAGACTATTGTATCCATGCCAATTGGTAGAAAGATACAATGCAGCACACATACTTCTGACTATTGTGTCCATGAACAATTTATGGAGAGATAGAATGCATCACAGGTCCTTCAGACGATTGTGTCATGCCAATTTGTAGTGAGATACATTGCATCACAGGTCCTTCAGACTATTGTATCCATTAAAAATTTGTAGAGAGATACAATACATCACTGGTCCTTCAGACTATTGTGTCCATGCCAATTTGTGGAGAGATACAATGCATCACAGGTCCTTCAGACTTATGTGTCCATACCAATATGTAGAGAGATACAATGCATCACAGGTCCTTCAGACTCTTGTGTTTATGTCAATTTCGTGAGAGTACAATGCATCACAGGTCATTCAGACTATTGTGTCCATGCCAATTTGTAGAGACATGCACTGCATCACAGGTCCTTCAGAATATTGTGTCCATGCCAATTTGTAGGGAGATACAATACTTCACAGTTCCATAAGACTATTGTATCCATGAACAATTTGTAGAGAGATACAATGCTTCACAGATCCTTCAGACTATTGTGTCCATGCCAATATGTAGAGAGATACAATGCATCACAGGTGCTTCAGACAATTATGTCGATGCCAATTTGTAGAGAGATACAATGCATAACAGGTCCTTCAGACTATTGTGTCGAGGCCAATTTGTAGAGAGATAAAATGTATCACAGGTCCTTCAGACTATTGAGTCCATGCCAATTTGTAGAGAGATACAATGCATCACAGGTCCTTCAGACTATTGTGTCCATGGAAATTTGTAGAGAGATAAAATGCATCACAGGTCCTTCAGACTATTGTGTCTATGCCAATGTGCAGAGAGATACCCTGCATCAAAGGTCCTTCAGAATATTGTGTCCATGCCAATTTGTTGAGAGATACAATGCATCACAGGTTCTTCAGACTATTGTTTCCATGCCAATGTGTAGAGAGATACAATGCCAATTTGTTAGAAATACAATGCATCACAGGTTCTTCAGAATATTGTGTCCATGCATATTTGTAGAGAGATACAATGCATCACAGGTTGTTCAGACTATTGTGTCCATGCCAATGTGCAGAGAGATACAATGCAATTCTGGTCCTTCAAACTATTGGTTCCATGCCAATTTGTAGAGAAATACAATGCATCACAGGTCCTTCAGACTATTGTGTTCATGCCAATTTGTAAAGAGATACAATGCACCACTGCTTCTTCAGACTATTGAGTCCATGTCCATTTGTTAAGATATACAATGCATCAGAGGTCCTTCGGACTATTGTGCCCATGCCAATCTGTAGAGAGATACAATGCATCACAGGATCTTCACAATTATGTGTCCATGAACATTATCTAGAGAGATACAATGCTTCATAGGTCCTTCATAATATTGTGTCCATGCCAATTTGTAGAGAGATACAATACATCACAGGTCCGTCGGAATATTGTATCCATGCAAATGTTTAGAGAGACACAATGCATAACAGGTCTTTCAAACTATTGTGTCCATGCCAACTTGTAGAGAGATACAAAGGATCACAAGTAATTCAGATGATTGTCTTCATGCCAATCTGTAGAAAGATACAATCTATCACAGGTCCTTCTGACTAGTGAGTCCATGCCAATTTGTAGAGCGATACAATGCATCACAGGTCCTTCAGACTATTGTGTCCATGGAAATTTGTAGAGAGATAAAATGCATCACTGGTCCTTCAGACTATTGTATCTATGCCAATGTGTAGAGAGATACAATGCATCACAGGTCCTTCAGAATATTGTGTCCATGCCAATTTGAAGAGAGATACAAGGCATAACAGGTCCTTCAGACTATTGTGTCGAGGCCAATTTGTAGAGAGATAAAATGTATCACAGGTCCTTCAGACTATTGAGTCCATGCCAATATGTAGAGAGATACAATGCATCACAGGTGCTTCAGACTATTGTGTCTATGCCAATGTGTAGAGAGATACAATGCCAATTTGTTAGAAATACAATGCATCACAGGTTCTTCAGAATATTGTGTCCATGCATATTTGTAGAGAGATACAATGCATCACAGGTTGTTCAGACTATTGTGTCCATGCCAATGTGCAGAGAGATACAATGCAACACTGGTCCTTCAAACTATTGGTTCCATGCCAATTTGTAGAGAAATACAATGCATCACAGGTCCTTCAGACTATTGTGTTCATGCCAATTTGTAAAGAGATACAATGCATCACTGCTTCTTCAGACTATTGAGTCCATGTCCATTTGTTAAGATATACAATGCATCAGAGGTCCTTCGGACTATTGTGCCCATGCCAATCTGTAGAGAGATACAATGCATCACAGGTTCTTCAGACTATTGTTTCTATGCCAATGTGTAGAGAGATACAATGCCAACTTGTAAATAGATACAATGCATCACAGGTTCTTCAGAATATTGTGTCCATACAAATTTGTAGAGAAATACAATGCATCACAGGTTGTTCAGACTATTGTGTCCATGCCAATGTGTAGAGAGATACAATGCATCACAGGTCCTTCAGAATATTGTGTCCATGCCAATTTGTAGAGAGATACAAGGCATCACAGGTACTTCAGACTATTGTTTCCATGCCAATGTGTAGAGAGATACAATGCCAATTTTTAGAGAGATACAATGCATCACAGGTTCTTCATAATATTGTGTCCATGCATATTTGTAGAGAGATACAATGCATCACAGGTTGTTCAGACTATTGTGTCCATGCCAATGTGTAGAGAGATACAAGGCAACACTGGTCCTTCAAAATATTGGTTCCATGCCAATTTGTAGAGAAATACAATGCATCACAGGTCCTTCAGACTATTGTGCCCATGCCAATCTGTAGAGAGATACAATGCATCACAGGATCTTCACAATAATGTGTCCATGAACATTATCTAGAGAGATACAATGCTTCATAAGTCCTTCAGACTATTGTGTCCATGCCAATTTGTAGAGAGATACAATACATCACAGGTCCTTCAGAATATTGTGTCAAAGCCAATGTTTAGAGACACACAATGCATAACAGGTCTTTCAAACTATTGTGTCCATGCGAATTTGTAGAGAGATACAATATATCACAGGTTCTTCAGACTATTGTGTCCATGCCAATGTGTAGAGAGATACAATGCAACACTGGTCCTTCAAACTATTGGTTCCATGCCAATTTGTAGAGAAATACAATGCATCACAGGTCCTTCAGTCTATTGTGTCCATGCCAATTTGTAAAGAGATACAATGCATCACAGCTTCTTCAGACTATTGTGTCCATGCCAATTTGTAGCGAGATACAATGCATCACAGGTCCTTCAGACAATGTTGTCCATGCTAATATGTAGAGAGGTACAATGCATCACAGATCAATCAGACTATTGTGTCCATGCCAATTTGTAGAGAGATACAATGCTTCACAGGTCCTTCAGACTATTGTGTCCATGCTAATTTGTAGAGAGATACAATGCATCACAGGTCCTTCAGAATATTGTGTCCATGCCAATTTGTAAAGAGATACAATGCATCACAGCTTCTTCGGACTATTGTGTCCATTTCCATTTGTTGAGATATACAATGCATCACAGGTCCTTCAGACTATTGTGCCCATGCCAATCTGTAGAGAGATACAATGCATCACAGGATCTTCACAATAATGTGTCCATGAACATTATCTAGAGAGATACAATGCTTCATAGGTCCTTCAGACTATTGTGTCCATGCCAATTTGTAGAGAGATACAATACATCACAGGTCCTTCAGAATATTGTGTCAATGCCAATGTTTAGAGAGACACAATGCATAACAGGTCTTTCAAACTATTGTGTCCATGCGAATTTGTAGAGAGATACAATATATCACAGGTTCTTCAGACTATTGTGTCCATGCCAATGTGTTCAGAGATACAATGCAACACTGGTCCTTCAAACGATTGGTTCCATGCCAATTTGTAGAGAAATACAATGCATCACAGGTCCTTCAGACTATTGTGTCCATGCCAATTTGTAAAGAGATACAATGCATCACAGCTTCTTCAGACTATTGTGTCCATGCCAATTTGTAGCGAGATACAATGCATCACAGGTCCTTCAGACAATGTTGTCCATGCTAATTTGTAGAGAGGTACAATGCATCACAGATCAATCAGACTATTGTGTCCATGCCAATTTGTAGAGAGATTCAATGCTTCACAGGTCCTTCAGACTATTGTGTCCATGCTAATTTGTAGAGAGATGCAATGCATCACAGGTTCTTCAGACTATTGTTTCTATGCCAATGTGTAGAGAGATACAATGCCAACTTGTAAATAGATACAATGCATCACAGGTTCTTCAGAATATTGAGTCCATACAAATTTGTAGAGAAATACAATGCATCACAGGTTGTTCAGTCTATTGTGTCCATGCCAATGTGTAGAGAGATACAATGCAACACTGGTCCTTCAAACTATTGGTTCCATGCCAATTTGTAGAGAAATACAATGCATCACAGGTCCTTCAGACTATTGTGTCCATGCCAATTTGTAAAGAGATACAATGCATCACAGCTTCTTCAGACTATTGTGTCCATGTCCATTTGTTGAGATATACAATGCATCACAGGTCCTTCAGAATATTGTGCCCATGCCAATCTGTAGAGAGATACAATGCATCACAGGATCTTCACAATAATATGTCCATGAACATTATCTAGAGAGATACAATGCTTCATAGGTCCTTCAGAATATTGTGTCCATGACAATTTGTTGAGAGATACAATATATCACAGGTCCTTCAGAATATTGTGTCCATGCCAATGTTTAGAGAGACACAATGCATAACAGGTCTTTCAAACTATTGTGTCCATGCCAACTTGTAGAGAGATACATTGGATCACAAGTCATTCAGATGATTGTCTTCATGCCAATTTGTAGAGAGATACAATCCATCACAGGTCCTTCTGTCTATTGTGCCCATGCCAATTTGTAGCAAGATACAATGCATCACAGGTCCTCCAAACTATTGTGTCCATGAACAATTTGTAGAGAGATACAATACATCACAGGTCCTTCAGGCTATTGTGTCCACACCAATTTGTGGAGAGATACAATGCATCACAGGTCCTTTAGACTAATGAGTCCATGCCAATTTGTAGAGAGATACAATGCATCACAGGTCCTTCAGAATATTGTGTCCATGCCAATATGTAGAGAGATACAATGCATCACAGGTCCTTCAGACTATTGAGTCCATGCCAATTTGTAGAGAGATACAATACATCATAGGTCTTTCAGACTATTGTGTCCATGCCAATTTGTAGAGAGATACAATACATCACAGGTCCATCAGACTATTGTGTCGATGAACAATTTGTAGAGAAATACAATGCATCACACTTCTTGCAGACTATTGTATCGATGCCAATTAGCAGAGAGATACAATGCAGCACCAGTACTTCAGAATAGTGTGTCCGTGAACAATTCATAGAGAGATACAATGCATCACAGGTCCTTCTGACTATTGTGTCCATGCCAATTTGTAGAGAGATACAATATATCACAGGTCCTTCAGACTATTGTGTCCATGCCAATGTGTAGAGAGGTACAATGCCAATTTGTAGAGAGATACAATGCATCATATGTTCTTCAGACAATTGTGTCCATGCGAATTTGTAGAGAGATACAATGAATCACAGGTTTTTCAGACTATTGTGTCCATGCCAATGTGTAGAGAGATACAATGCATCACTGGTCCTTAAAATTATTAGTTCCATGCCAATTTATAGAGAAATACAATGCATTACAGGTCCTTCAGACTATTGTGTCCATGCCAATTTGTAAAGAGATACAATGCATCACAGCTTCTTCAGACTATTGTGTCCATGTCCATTTGTAGAGAGATAAAATGCATCACAGGGTCTTCAGACTATTGAGTCCATGAACAGAATGTAGAGACATACAATGTTTCATATGTCCTTCCGACCATTGTGTCAATGCCAATTTGTAGAGAGATAGAATGCATCACAGGTGATTTAGACTATTGTTTCCATGCCAATTGGTAGAAAGATACAATGCATCACAGGTCCTTCAGATTATTGAGTACATGCCCATTTGTAGAGAGATACAATGCATCACAGGTTCATCAGACTATAGTGTCCATGAACAATATCTAGAGAGATACAATGCTTCATAGGTCCTTCAGACTATTCAGTCCATGCCAATTTGTGGAGAGATACAATGCATCACAGGTCCTTCAGACTATTGTGTCCATGCCAATGTGTAGAGAGATACAATGCCAATTTGTAGTGAGATACAATGCATCACAGGTTCTTCAGACTATTGTGTCCATGCAAATTTGTAGAGAGATACAATGCATCACAGGTCCTTCAGACTATTGTGTCCATTCCAATGTGTAGAGAGATACAATGCAACACTGGTACTTAAAACCTTTGGTTCCATGCCAATTTGTAGAGAAATACAATGCATCACAGGTCCTTCAGACTATTGTGTCCATGCCAATTTGTAAATAGATACAATGCATCACAGCTTCTTCAGACTATTGTGTCCATGTCCATTTGTAGAGAGATACAATATATCACAGGGTCTTCAGACTATTGAGTCCATGAACAGTATGTAGAGACAGACAATGTTTCATAGGTCCTTCAGTCTATTGTGTCCATGCCAATTTGTAGAGAGATAGAATGCATCACAGGTCATTCAGATTATTGAGTACATGCCCATTTGTAGAGAGATACAATGCATCACAGGTTCATCAGGCAATAGTGTCCATGAACAATATCTAGAGAGATACAATGCTTCATAGGTCCTTCAGACTATTCAGTCCATGCCAATTTGTACAGAGTAACAATACATCACAGGTCGTTCAGAATATTGTGTCCATGCCAATTTGTAGAGAGATACAATGCATCACAGGATCTTCACAATAATGTGTCCATGAACATTATCTAGAGAGATACAATGCTTCATAGGTCCTTCATACTATTGTGTCCATGCCAATTTGTAGAGAGATCCAATGCATCACAGGTCCTTCACAATATTGTGTCCGTGAACAATTTGTAGAGAGATACAATGCATAAAAGTTCCTTAAGACTATTGTGTCGATGCCAATTTGTACATAGATACAATGCATCACAGGTCCTTCAGTCTATTGTGTCCATGCCAATTGGTAGAGAGATAAAATGCATCACAGGTACTTCAGATTATTGTGTCCATTCCAATTTGTAGAGGAATGCAATGCATCTCAGGTCATTCAGAGTATTGTGTCCATGCCAGTTCGTAGAGAGATACAATGCATCACAGGTGATTCAGATTATTGTGTCCATACCAACTTGTGCAGAGATACAATGCATCACAGATCCTTCAGACAACTGTGTCAAGGCCAATTTGTAGAGTGATACAATGCATCACAGGTCCTTCAGACTATAGTGTTCATGAACAATTTGTAGAGAGATACAATGCATCACGGACCCTTCAGACTATTGTGTCCATGCCAATTTGTAGAGAGATAAAATGCATCACAGGTCCTTCTGACTATTGTGTCCATTCCAATTTCTAGAGAGGTATATTGCATCACAGGTCCTTCAGACTATTGTGTCATTGCCAATTTGTAGAGATATATAATGCATCACAGATCCTTCAGACGATTGTATCCATGCCAATTTGTAGAGAGATACAATGCATCACATGTCCTTCAGATCATTGTGTCCATGCCAATTTGTAGAGAGATACAATGCATCACAGGTCCTTCAGACTATTGTGTCCATTGAAATTTGAAGAGAGATACAATACATCACAGGTCCATCAGACTATTGTGTGCATGAACAATTTGTAGAGAAATACAATGCATCACACGTACTTCAGACTATTGTATCGATGCCAATTATCAGAGAGATACAATGCAGCACAGATCCTTCAGAATAGTGTGTCCGTGAACAATTCATGGAGAGAAACAATGCATCACAGGTCCTTCAGACTATTGTGTCCATGGAAATTTGTAGAGAGATAAAATGCATCACATGTGATTTAGATTATTGTGTCCATACCAACTTGTGCAGAGATACAATGCATCACAGATCCTTCAGAATATTGTGTCCATGCCAATTTGTTGAGATATAAAATGCATCACAGGTCCTTCAGACTATTGTTTCCATGCCAATGTGTAGAGAGATACAATGCCAATTTGAAGAAAGATACAATGCATCACAGGTTCTTCAGATTATTGTGTCCGTGAACAATTTGTAGAGAGATACAATGCTTCATAGGTCCTTCAGAGTATTGTGTCCATGCCAATATGTAGAGAGATACAATGCATCACAGGTCCTTCACAATATTGTGTCCGTGAACAATTTGTAGAGAGATACAATGCATAAAAGGTCCTTCAGACTATTGTGTCCATGCCAATTTGTAGAGAGATGAAATGCATCACAGGAACTTCAGATTATTGTGTCCATTCCAATTTGTAGAGAGATAAAATGCATCACAGGAACTTCAGATTATTGTGTCCATTCCAATTTGTAGAGGAATACAATGCATCTCAGGTCATTCAGAGTATTGTGTCCATGCCAATTTGGAGAGAGATACAATGCATCACAGGTGATTCAGATTATTGTGTCCATACCAACTTGTGCAGAGATACAATGCATCACAAATCCTTCAGACGAATGTGTTAAGGCCAATTTGTAGAGTGATACAATGCATCACAGGTCCTTCAGACTATTGTGTCCATGAACAATTTGCAGAAAGATACAATGCATCACAGAACCTTCAGACTATTGTGTCCATGCCAATTTGTAGAGAGATAAAATGCATCACAGGTCCTTCTGACTATTGTGTCCATGCCAATTTGTAGAGAGGTATATTGCATCACATGTCCATCAGACTATTGTGTCCATGCCAATTTGTAGAGATATACAATGCATCACAGGTCCTTCACAATATTGTGTCCGTGAACAATTTGTAGAGAGATACAATGCATAAAAGTTCCTTCAGACTATTGTGTCGATGCCAATTTGTACATGGATACAATGCATCACAGGTCTTTCAGTCTATTGTGTCCATGCCAATTTGTAGAGAGATAAAATGCATCACAGGTACTTCAGATTATTGTGTCCATTCCAATTTGTAGAGGAATGCAATGCATCTCAGGTCATTCAGAGTATTGTGTCCATGCCAATTTGTAGAGAGATACATTGCATCACAGGTGATTCAGATTATTGTGTCCATACCAACTTGTGCAGAGATACAATGCATCACAAATCCTTCAGACGACTGTGTTAAGGCCAATTTGTAGAGTGATACAATGCATCACAGGTCCTTAAGACTATTGTGTCCATGAACAATTTGCAGAAAGATACAATGCATCACAGACCCTTCAGACTATTGTGTCCATGCCAATTGGTAGAGAGATAAAATGCATCACAGGTCCTTCAGACAATGTTGTCCATGCTAATTTGTAGAGAGGTACAATGCATCACAGATCAATCAGACTATTGTGTCCATGCCAATTTGTAGAGAGATTCAATGCTTCACAGGTCCTTCAGACTATTGTGTCCATGCTAATTTGTAGAGAGATGCAATGCATCACAGGTTCTTCAGACTATTGTTTCTATGCCAATGTGTAGAGAGATACAATGCCAACTTGTAAATAGATACAATGCATCACAGGTTCTTCAGAATATTGAGTCCATACAAATTTGTAGAGAAATACAATGCATCACAGGTTGTTCAGTCTATTGTGTCCATGCCAATGTGTAGAGAGATACAATGCAACACTGGTCCTTCAAACTATTGGTTCCATGCCAATTTGTAGAGAAATACAATGCATCACAGGTCCTTCAGACTATTGTGTCCATGCCAATTTGTAAAGAGATACAATGCATCACAGCTTCTTCAGACTATTGTGTCCATGTCCATTTGTTGAGATATACAATGCATCACAGGTCCTTCAGAATATTGTGCCCATGCCAATCTGTAGAGAGATACAATGCATCACAGGATCTTCACAATAATATGTCCATGAACATTATCTAGAGAGATACAATGCTTCATAGGTCCTTCAGAATATTGTGTCCATGACAATTTGTAGAGAGATACAATATATCACAGGTCCTTCAGAATATTGTGTCCATGCCAATGTTTAGAGAGACACAATGCATAACAGGTCTTTCAAACTATTGTGTCCATGCCAACTTGTAGAGAGATGCATTGGATCACAAGTCATTCAGATGATTGTCTTCATGCCAATTTGTAGAGAGATACAATCCATCACAGGTCCTTCTGTCTATTGTGCCCATGCCAATTTGTAGCAAGATACAATGCATCACAGGTCCTCCAAACTATTGTGTCCATGAACAATTTGTAGAGAGATACAATACATCACAGGTCCTTCAGGCTATTGTGTCCACACCAATTTGTGGAGAGATACAATGCATCACAGGTCCTTTAGACTAATGAGTCCATGCCAATTTGTAGAGAGATACAATGCATCACAGGTCCTTCAGAATATTGTGTCCATGCCAATATGTAGAGAGATACAATGCATCACAGGTCCTTCAGACTATTGAGTCCATGCCAATTTGTAGAGAGATACAATACATCATAGGTCTTTCAGACTATTGTGTCCATGCCAATTTGTAGAGAGATACAATACATCACAGGTCCATCAGACTATTGTGTCGATGAACAATTTGTAGAGAAATACAATGCATCACACTTCTTGCAGACTATTGTATCGATGCCAATTAGCAGAGAGATACAATGCAGCACCAGTACTTCAGAATAGTGTGTCCGTGAACAATTCATAGAGAGATACAATGCATCACAGGTCCTTCTGACTATTGTGTCCATGCCAATTTGTAGAGAGATACAATATATCACAGGTCCTTCAGACTATTGTGTCCATGCCAATGTGTAGAGAGGTACAATGCCAATTTGTAGAGAGATACAATGCATCATATGTTCTTCAGACAATTGTGTCCATGCGAATTTGTAGAGAGATACAATGAATCACAGGTTTTTCAGACTATTGTGTCCATGCCAATGTGTAGAGAGATACAATGCATCACTGGTCCTTAAAACTATTAGTTCCATGCCAATTTATAGAGAAATACAATGCATTACAGGTCCTTCAGACAATTGTGTCCATGCCAATTTGTAAAGAGATACAATGCATCACAGCTTCTTCAGACTATTGTGTCCATGTCCATTTGTAGAGAGATAAAATGCATCACAGGGTCTTCAGACTATTGAGTCCATGAACAGAATGTAGAGACATACAATGTTTCATATGTCCTTCCGACCATTGTGTCAATGCCAATTTGTAGAGAGATAGAATGCATCACAGGTGATTTAGACTATTGTTTCCATGCCAATTGGTAGAAAGATACAATGCATCACAGGTCCTTCAGATTATTGAGTACATGCCCATTTGTAGAGAGATACAATGCATCACAGGTTCATCAGACTATAGTGTCCATGAACAATATCTAGAGAGATACAATGCTTCATAGGTCCTTCAGACTATTCAGTCCATGCCAATTTGTGGAGAGATACAATGCATCACAGGTCCTTCAGACTATTGTGTCCATGCCAATGTGTAGAGAGATACAATGCCAATTTGTAGTGAGATACAATGCATCACAGGTTCTTCAGACTATTGTGTCCATGCAAATTTGTAGAGAGATACAATGCATCACAGGTCCTTCAGACTATTGTGTCCATTCCAATGTGTAGAGAGATACAATGCAACACTGGTACTTAAAACCTTTGGTTCCATGCCAATTTGTAGAGAAATACAATGCATCACAGGTCCTTCAGACTATTGTGTCCATGCCAATTTGTAAATAGATACAATGCATCACAGCTTCTTCAGACTATTGTGTCCATGTCCATTTGTAGAGAGATACAATATATCACAGGGTCTTCAGACTATTGAGTCCATGAACAGTATGTAGAGACAGACAATGTTTCATAGGTCCTTCAGTCTATTGTGTCCATGCCAATTTGTAGAGAGATAGAATGCATCACAGGTCATTCAGATTATTGAGTACATGCCCATTTGTAGAGAGATACAATGCATCACAGGTTCATCAGGCAATAGTGTCCATGAACAATATCTAGAGAGATACAATGCTTCATAGGTCCTTCAGACTATTCAGTCCATGCCAATTTGTACAGAGTAACAATACATCACAGGTCGTTCAGAATATTGTGTCCATGCCAATTTGTAGAGAGATACAATGCATCACAGGATCTTCACAATAATGTGTCCATGAACATTATCTAGAGAGATACAATGCTTCATAGGTCCTTCATACTATTGTGTCCATGCCAATTTGTAGAGAGATCCAATGCATCACAGGTCCTTCACAATATTGTGTCCGTGAACAATTTGTAGAGAGATACAATGCATAAAAGTTCCTTAAGACTATTGTGTCGATGCCAATTTGTACATAGATACAATGCATCACAGGTCCTTCAGTCTATTGTGTCCATGCCAATTGGTAGAGAGATAAAATGCATCACAGGTACTTCAGATTATTGTGTCCATTCCAATTTGTAGAGGAATGCAATGCATCTCAGGTCATTCAGAGTATTGTGTCCATGCCAGTTCGTAGAGAGATACAATGCATCACAGGTGATTCAGATTATTGTGTCCATACCAACTTGTGCAGAGATACAATGCATCACAGATCCTTCAGACAACTGTGTCAAGGCCAATTTGTAGAGTGATACAATGCATCACAGGTCCTTCAGACTATAGTGTTCATGAACAATTTGTAGAGAGATACAATGCATCACGGACCCTTCAGACTATTGTGTCCATGCCAATTTGTAGAGAGATAAAATGCATCACAGGTCCTTCTGACTATTGTGTCCATTCCAATTTCTAGAGAGGTATATTGCATCACAGGTCCTTCAGACTATTGTGTCATTGCCAATTTGTAGAGATATATAATGCATCACAGATCCTTCAGACGATTGTATCCATGCCAATTTGTAGAGAGATACAATGCATCACATGTCCTTCAGATCATTGTGTCCATGCCAATTTGTAGAGAGATACAATGCATCACAGGTCCTTCAGACTATTGTGTCCATTGAAATTTGAAGAGAGATACAATACATCACAGGTCCATCAGACTATTGTGTGCATGAACAATTTGTAGAGAAATACAATGCATCACACGTCCTTCAGACTATTGTATCGATGCCAATTATCAGAGAGATACAATGCAGCACAGATCCTTCAGAATAGTGTGTCCGTGAACAATTCATGGAGAGAAACAATGCATCACAGGTCCTTCAGACTATTGTGTCCATGGAAATTTGTAGAGAGATAAAATGCATCACATGTGATTTAGATTATTGTGTCCATACCAACTTGTGCAGAGATACAATGCATCACAGATCCTTCAGAATATTGTGTCCATGCCAATTTGTTGAGATATAAAATGCATCACAGGTCCTTCAGACTATTGTTTCCATGCCAATGTGTAGAGAGATACAATGCCAATTTGTAGAAAGATACAATGCATCACAGGTTCTTCAGATTATTGTGTCCGTGAACAATTTGTAGAGAGATACAATGCTTCATAGGTCCTTCAGAGTATTGTGTCCATGCCAATATGTAGAGAGATACAATGCATCACAGGTCCTTCACAATATTGTGTCCGTGAACAATTTGTAGAGAGATACAATGCATAAAAGGTCCTTCAGACTATTGTGTCCATGCCAATTTGTAGAGAGATGAAATGCATCACAGGAACTTCAGATTATTGTGTCCATTCCAATTTGTAGAGAGATAAAATGCATCACAGGAACTTCAGATTATTGTGTCCATTCCAATTTGTAGAGGAATACAATGCATCTCAGGTCATTCAGAGTATTGTGTCCATGCCAATTTGGAGAGAGATACAATGCATCACAGGTGATTCAGATTATTGTGTCCATACCAACTTGTGCAGAGATACAATGCATCACAAATCCTTCAGACGAATGTGTTAAGGCCAATTTGTAGAGTGATACAATGCATCACAGGTCCTTCAGACTATTGTGTCCATGAACAATTTGCAGAAAGATACAATGCATCACAGAACCTTCAGACTATTGTGTCCATGCCAATTTGTAGAGAGATAAAATGCATCACAGGTCCTTCTGACTATTGTGTCCATGCCAATTTGTAGAGAGGTATATTGCATCACATGTCCATCAGACTATTGTGTCCATGCCAATTTGTAGAGATATACAATGCATCACAGGTCCTTCACAATATTGTGTCCGTGAACAATTTGTAGAGAGATACAATGCATAAAAGTTCCTTCAGACTATTGTGTCGATGCCAATTTGTACATGGATACAATGCATCACAGGTCTTTCAGTCTATTGTGTCCATGCCAATTTGTAGAGAGATAAAATGCATCACAGGTACTTCAGATTATTGTGTCCATTCCAATTTGTAGAGGAATGCAATGCATCTCAGGTCATTCAGAGTATTGTGTCCATGCCAATTTGTAGAGAGATACATTGCATCACAGGTGATTCAGATTATTGTGTCCATACCAACTTGTGCAGAGATACAATGCATCACAAATCCTTCAGACGACTGTGTTAAGGCCAATTTGTAGAGTGATACAATGCATCACAGGTCCTTAAGACTATTGTGTCCATGAACAATTTGCAGAAAGATACAATGCATCACAGACCCTTCAGACTATTGTGTCCATGCCAATTTGTAGAGAGATAAAATGCATCACAGGTCCTTCTGACTATTGTGTCCATGCCAATTTGTAGAGAGGTATATTGCATCACATGTCCATCAGACTATTGTGTCCATGCCAATTTGTAGAGATATACAATGCATCACAGATCCTTCAGACGATTGTATCCATGCCAATTGGTAAAGAGATACAATGCATCACATGTCCTTCAGATCATTGTGTCCATGCAAATTTGTAGAGAGATACAATGCATCACAGGTCCTTCAGACTATTGTGTCCATGGAAATTTGTAAAGAGATACAATGCATCACAGGTCCTTCTGACTATTGTGTCCATGCCAATTTTTAGAGAGATACAATACATCACAGGTCCATCAGACTATTGTGTCCATGAACAATATGTAGAGAAATACAATGCATCACACGTCCTTCAGACTATTGTATTGATGCCAATTAGCAGAGAGATACAATGCAGCACAGGTCCTACAGAATAGTGTGTCCGTGAACAATTCATGGAGAGATACAATGCATCACAGGTCCTTCAGACTATTGTGTCCATGGACATTTGTAGAGAGATAAAATGATTCACAGGTGATTCAGATTATTGTGTCCATACCAACTTGTGCAGAGATACAATTCATCACAGATCCTTCAGAATATTGTGTCCATGCCAATTTGTAGAGAGCTACAATGCATCACAGGTCCTTCTCAGTATTGTGTCAATGCCAATTTATAGGGTGATACAATGCATCACAGGTCCTTCAGACTATTGTGTCAATGCCAATTTGTAGGGAGATACAATGCATCACAGGTCCTTCATACTATTGTGTCCATGAACAATTTGTAGTGAGAAACAATGCATCACAGATCCTTCAGACTATCGTGTCAATGCCAATGTGTAGAGAGATACTATGCATCACAGGTCCTTCAGACTATTGTGTCCATGCAAATTTGAAGAGAGATAAAATGCATCACAGGTCCTTCAGACTATTATGTCCACGCCAATTTGTAGAGAGATACAATGCAACACAGGTCCTTCAGACTATTGTATCCATGCCAATTTGTAGCGAGATACAATGCATCACAGGTCCTTCAGACAATGGTGTCCATGCCAATTTGTAGAGAATTACAATGCATCACAGATCAATCAGACTATTGTGTCCATGCCAATTTGTAGAGAGATACAATGCTTCACAGGTCCTTCAGACTATTGTGTCCATGCTAATTTGTAGAGAGATACAATGCATCACAGTTTCTTCAGTCTATTGTTTCTATGCCAATGTGTAGAGAGATACAATGGCAATTTGTAAAGAGATACAATGCATCACAGGTTCTTCAGAATATTGTGTCCATACAAATTTGTAGAGAGATACAATGCATCACAGGTTGTTCAGACTATTGTGTCCATGCCAATGTGTAGAGAGATACAATGCAACACTGGTCCTTCAAACTATTGGTTCCATGCCAATTTGTAGAGAAATACAATGCATCACAGGTCCTTCAGACTATTGTGTCCATGCCAATTTGTAAAGAGATACAATGCATCACAGCTTCTTCAGACTATTGTGTCCATGTCCATCTGTTGAGATATACAATGCATCACAGGTCCTTCAGAATATTGTGCCCATGACAATCTGCGGAGAGATACAATGCATCACAGGATCTTCACAACTATTGTGTCCATGCCAATTTGTAGAGAGGTATATTGCATTACATGTCCTTCAGACTATTGTGTCCATGCCAATTTGTAGAGAGATACAATGCATCACAGGTCCTTCAGACTATTGTATCGATGCCAATTAGCAGAGAGATACAATGCAGCACAGGTCCTTCAGAATAGTGTGTCCGTGAACAATTAATGGAGAGATACAATGCATCACAGGTCCTTTAGAGTAATGTGTCCATGCCAATCTGTAGAGAGATACAATGCATAACAGGTCCTTCAGAATATTGTGTCCATGCCAATATGTAGAGAGATACAATGCATCACAGGTCCTTCAGACTATTGAGTCCATGCCAATTTGTAGAGAGATACAATACATCATAGTTCCTTCAGACTATTGTGTCCATGCCAATTTGTAGAGAGATACAATACATCACAGGTCCATCAGACTATTGTGTCCATGAACAATATGTAGAGAAATACAATGCATCACACGTCCTTCAGACTATTGTATCGATGCCAATTAGCAGAGAGATACATTTCAGCACAGGTCCTTCAGAATATTGGGTCCGTGAACAATTCATAGAGAGATACAATGCATCACAGGTCCTTCAGACTATTGTGTCCATGCCAATGTGTAGAGAGATAAAATGCCAATTTGTAGAGAGATACAATGCATCACAGGTTCTTCAGACTATTGTGTCCATGCAAATTTGTAGAGAGATACAATGCATCACAGGTCCTTCAGACTATTGTGTCCATGCCAATGTGTAGAGAGATACAATGCAACACTGGTCCTTAAAACTATTGGTTCCATGCCAATTTGTAGAGAAATACAATGCATCACAGGTCCTTCAGACTATTGTGTCCATGCCAATTTGTAAAGAGATACAATGCATCACAGCTTCTTCAGACTATTGTGTCCATGTCCATTTGTAGAGAGATACAATATATCACAGGGTCTTCAGACTATTTAGTCCATGAACAGTATGTAGAGACAGACAATGTTTCATAGGTCCTTCAGTCTATTGTGTCCATGCCAATTTGTAGAGAGATAGAATGCATCACAGGTCATTCAGATTATTGAGTACATGCCCATTTGTAGAGAGATACAATGCATCACAGGTTTATCAGGCAATAGTGTCCATGAACAATATCTAGAGAGATACAATGCTTCATAGGTCCTTCAGTCTATTCAGTCCATTCCAATTTGTACAGAGTAACAATACATCACAGGTCGTTCAGAATATTGTGTCCATGCCAATTTGTAGAGAGATACAATGCATCACAGGATCTTCACAATAATGTGTCCATGAACATTATCTAGAGAGATACAATGCTTCATAGGTCCTTCATACTATCGTGTCCATGCCAATTTGTAGAGAGATCCAATGCATCACAGGTCCTTCACAATATTGTGTCCGTGAACAATTTGTAGAGAGATACAATGCATCACAGGTCCTTCTGACTATTGTGTCCATGCCAATTTTTAGAGAGATACAATACATCACAGGTCCATCAGACTATTGTGTCCATGAACGATATGTAGAGAAATACAATGCATCACACGTCCTTCAGACTATTGTATCGATGCCAATTAGCAGAGAGATACAATGCAGCACAGGTCCTTCAGAATAGTGTGTCCGTGAACAATTCATGGAGAGATACAATGCATCACAGGTCCTTCAGACTATTGTGTCCATGGACATTTGTAGAGAGATAAAATGATTCACAGGTGATTCAGATTATTGTGTCCATACCAACTTGTGCAGAGATACAATGCATCACAGATCCTTCAGAATATTGTGTCCATGCCAATTTGTAGAGAGCTACAATGCATCACAGGTCCTTCTCAGTATTGTGTCAATGCCAATTTGTAGGGAGATACAATGCATCACAGGTCCTTCAGACTATTGTGTCAATGCCAATTTGTAGGGAGATACAATGCATCACAGGTCCTTCATACTATTGTGTCCATGAACAATTTGTAGTGAGAAACAATGCATCACAGATCCTTCAGACTATCGTGTCAATGCCAATGTGTAGAGAGATACTATGCATCACAGGTGCTTCAGACTATTGTGTCCATGCAAATTTGAAGAGAGATAAAATGCATCACAGGTCCTTCAGACTATTATGTCCACGCCAATTTGTAGAGAGATACAATGCATCACAGGTCCTTCAGACTATTGTATCCATGCCAATTTGTAGCGAGATACAATGCATCACAGGTCCTTCAGACAATGGTGTCCATGCCAATTTGTAGAGAGGTACAATGCATCACAGATCAATCAGACTATTGTGTCCATGCCAATTTGTAGAGAGATACAATGCTTCACAGGTCCTTCAGACTATTGTGTCCATGCTAATTTGTAGAGAGATACAATGCATCACAGTTTCTTCAGTCTATTGTTTCTATGCCAATGTGTAGAGAGATACAATGGCAATTTGTAAAGAGATACAATGCATCACAGGTTCTTCAGAATATTGTGTCCATAGAAATTTGTAGAGAGATACAATGCATCACAGGTTGTTCAGACTATTGTGTCCATACCAATGTGTAGAGAGATACAATGCAACACTGGTCCTTCAAACTATTGGTTCCATGCCAATTTGTAGAGAAATACAATGCATCACAGGTCCTTCAGAATATTGTGCCCATGCCAATCTGTGGAGAGATACAATGCATCACAGGATCTTCACAACTATTGTGTCCATGCCAATTTGTAGAGAGGTATATTGCATCACATGTCCTTCAGACTATTGTGTCCATGCCAATTTGTAGAGATATACAATGCATCACAGATCCTTCAGACGATTGTATCCATGCCAATTGGTAAAGAGATACAATGCATCACATGTCCTTCAGATCATTGTGTCCATGCAAATTTGTAGAGAGATACAATGCATCACAGGTCCTTCAGACTATTGTGTCCATGGAAATTTGTAGAGAGATACAATGCATCACAGGTCCTTCAGACTATTGTATCGATGCCAATTAGCAGAGAGATACAATGCAGCACAGGTCCTTCAGAATAGTGTGTCCGTGAACAATTAATGGAGAGATACAATGCATCACAGGTCCTTTATATTAATGTGTCCATGCCGATTTTTAGAGAGATACAATGCATCACAGGTCCTTCAGAATATTGTGTCCATGCCAATATGTAGAGAGATACAATGCATCACAGGTCCTTCAGACTATTGAGTCCATGCCAATTTGTAGAGAGATACAATACATCATAGTTCCTTCAGAATATTGTGTCCATGCCAATTTGTAGAGAGATACAATACATCACAGGTCCTTCAGGCTATTGTGTCCACACCAATTTGTGGAGAGATACAATGCATCACAGGTCCTTTAGACTAATGTGTCCATGCCGATTTGTAGAGAGATACAATGCAGCACAGGTCCTTCAGAATAGTGTGTCCGTGAACAATTCATGGACAGATACAATGCATCACAGGTCGTTCAGATTATTGTGTCCATGGAAATTTGTAGAGAGATAAAATACATCACAGGTGATTCAGATTATTCTGTCCATACCAACTTGTGCAGAGATACAATGCATCACAGATCCTTCAGAATATTGTGTCCATGCCAATTTGTAGAGAGATACAATGCATCACAGGTTCTTCAGAATATTGTGTCCATGCATATTTGTAGAGAGATACAATGCATCACAGGTTGTTCAGACTATTGTGTCCATGCCAATTTGTAGAGAGATACAATGCAACACTGGTCCTTCAACCTATTGGTTCAATGCCAATTTGTAGAGAAATACAATGCATCACAGGTCCTTCAGACTATTGTGTTCATGCCAATTTGTAAAGAGATACAATGCATCACAGCTTCTTCAGACTATTGTGTCCATGTCCATTTGTTAAGATATACAATGCATCACAGGTCCTTCAGACTATTGTGCCCATGCCAATCTGTAGAGAGATACAATGCATCACAGGATCTTCACAATAATGTGTCCATGAACATTATCTAGAGAGATACAATGCTTCATAGGTCCTTCATAATATTGTGTCCATGCCAATTTGTAGAGAGATACAAGACATCACAGGTCCGTCGGAATATTGTGTCCATGCCAATGTTTAGAGAGACACAATGCATAACATGTCTTTCAAACTATTGTGTCCATGCCAACTTGTAGAGAGATACAAAGGATCACAAGTCATTCAGATGATTGTCTTCATGCCAATCTGTAGAAAGATACAATCTATCACAGGTCCTTCTGACTAGTGAGTCCATGCCAATTTGTAGAGCGATACAATGCATCACAGGTCCTTCAGACTATTGTGTCCATGGAAATTTGTAGAGAGATAAAATGCATCAAAGGTCCTGCAGACTATTGTGTCTATGCAAATGTGTAGAGGGATACAATGCATCACAGCTTCTTCAGACTATTGTGTCCATGCCAATTTGTAGCGATATACAATGCATCACAGGTCCTTCAGACAATGTTGTCCATGCTAATTTGTAGAGAGGTACAATGCATCACAGATCAATCAGACTATTGTGTCCATGCCAAT
Organism: Narcine bancroftii; assembly: GCF_036971445.1. Lineage (NCBI taxonomy): Eukaryota > Metazoa > Chordata > Chondrichthyes > Torpediniformes > Narcinidae > Narcine > Narcine bancroftii. The sequence goes on along the minus strand of NC_091471.1, from coordinate 58,488,386 downwards.
TTGTAGAGAGATACAATGCTTCACAGGTCCTTCAGACTATTGTGTCCATGCTAATTTGTAGAGAGATACAATGCATCACAGGTTCTTCAGACTATTATTTCTATGCCAATGTGTAGAGAGATACAATGCCAACTTGTAAATAGATACAATGCATCACAGGTTCTTCAGAATATTGTGTCCATACAAATTTGTAGAGAAATACAATGCATCACAGGTTGTTCAGACTATTGTGTCCATGCCAATGTGTAGAGAGATACAATGCATCACAGGTCCTTCAGAATATTGTGTCCATGCCAATTTGTAGAGAGATACAAGGCATCACAGGTTCTTCAGACTATTGTTTCCATGCCAATGTGTAGAGAGATACAATGCCAATTTGTAGAGAGATACAATGCATCACAGGTTCTTCATAATATTGTGTCCATGCATATTTGTAGAGAGATACAATGCATGACAGGTTGTTCAGACTATTGTGTCCATGCCAATGTGTAGAGAGATACAAGGCAACACTGGTCCTTCAAAATATTGGTTCCATGCCAATTTGTAGAGAAATACAATGCATCACAGGTCCTTCAGACTATTGTGCCCATGCCAATCTGTAGAGAGATACAATGCATCACAGGATCTTCACAATAATGTGTCCATGAACATTATCTAGAGAGATACAAAGCTTCATAAGTCCTTCAGACTATTGTGTCCATGCCAATTTGTAGAGAGATACAATACATCACAGGTCCTTCAGAATATTGTGTCAAAGCCAATGTTTAGAGACACACAATGCATAACAGGTCTTTCAAACTATTGTGTCCTTGCGAATTTGTAGAGAGATACAATATATCACAGGTTCTTCAGACTATTGTGTCCATGCCAATGTGTAGAGAGATACAATGCAACACTGGTCCTTCAAACTATTGGTTCCATGCCAATTTGTAGAGAAATACAATGCATCACAGGTCCTTCAGACTATTGTGTCCATGCCAATTTGTAAAGAGATACAATGCATCACAGCTTCTTCAGACTATTGTGTCCATGTCCATTTGTTGAGATATACAATGCATCACAGGTCCTTCAGAATATTGTGCCCATGCCAATCTGTAGAGAGATACAATGCATCACAGGATCTTCACAATAATATGTCCATGAACATTATCTAGAGAGATACAATGCTTCATAGGTCCTTCAGAATATTGTGTCCATGACAATTTGTAGAGAGATACAATATATCACAGGTCCTTCAGAATATTGTGTCCATGCCAATGTGTAGATAGATACAATGCAACACTGGTCCTTCAAACTATTTGTTCCATGCCAATTTGTAGAGAAATACAATGCATCACAGGTCCTTCAGTCTATTGTGTCCATGCCAATTTGTAAAGAGATACAATGCATCACAGCTTCTTCAGACTATTGTGTCCATGCCAATTTGTAGTGAGATACAATGCATCACAGGTCCTTCAGACAATGTTGTCCATGCTAATATGTAGAGAGGTACAATGCATCACAGATCAATCAGACTATTGTGTCCATGCCAATTTGTAGAGAGATACAATGCTTCACAGGTCCTTCAGACTATTGTGTCCATGCTAATTTGTAGAGAGATACAATGCATCACAGGTCCTTCAGACTATTGTGTCCATGCCAATTTGTAAAGAGATACAATGCATCACAGCTTCTTCGGACTATTGTGTCCATTTCCATTTGTTGAGATATACAATGCATCCCAGGTCCTTCAGACTATTGTGCCCATGCCAATCTGTAGAGAGATACAATGCATCACAGGATCTTCACAATAATGTGTCCATGAACATTATCTAGAGAGATACAATGCTTCATAGGTCCTTCAGACTATTGTGTCCATGCCAATTTGTAGAGAGATACAATACATCACAGGTCCTTCAGAATATTGTGTCAATGCCAATGTTTAGAGAGACACAATGCATAACAGGTCTTTCAAACTATTGTGTCAATGCGAATTTGTAGAGAGATACAATATATCACAGGTTCTTCAGACTCTTGTGTCCATGCCAATGTGTAGAGAGATACAATGCAACACTGGTCCTTCAAACTATTGGTTCCATGCCAATTTGTAGAGAAATACAATGCATCACAGGTCCTTCAGACTATTGTGTCCATGCCAATTTGTAAAGAGATACAATGCATCACAGCTTCTTCAGACTATTGTGTCCATGCCAATTTGTAGCGATATACAATGCATCACAGGTCCTTCAGACAATGTTGTCCATGCTAATTTGTAGAGAGGTACAATGCATCACAGATCAATCAGACTATTGTGTCCATGCCAATTTGTAGAGAGATTCAATGCTTCACAGGTCCTTCAGACTATTGTGTCCATGCTAATTTGTAGAGAGATACAATGCATCACAGGTTCTTCAGACTATTGTTTCTATGCCAATGTGTAGAGAGATACAATGCCAACTTGTAAATAGATACAATGCATCACAGGTTCTTCAGACTATTGTGTCCATGCCAATGTGTAGAGAGATACAATGCAACACTGGTCCTTCAAACTATTGGTTCCATGCCAATTTGTAGAGAAATACAATGCATCACAGGTCCTTCAGACTATTGTGTCCATGCCAATTTGTAAAGAGATACAATGCATCACAGCTTCTTCAGACTATTGTGTCCATGTCCATTTGTTGAGATATACAATGCATCACAGGTCCTTCAGAATATTGTGCCCATGCCAATCTGTAGAGAGATACAATGCATCACAGGATCTTCACAATAATATGTCCATGAACATTATCTAGAGAGATACAATGCTTCATATGTCCTTCAGAATATTGTGTCCATGACAATTTGTAGAGAGATACAATATATCACAGGTCCTTCAGAATATTGTGTCCATGCCAATGTTTAGAGAGACACAATGCAAAACAGGTCTTTCAAACTATTGTGTCCATGCCAACTTGTAGAGATATACATTGGATCACAAGTCATTCAGATGATTGTCTTCATGCCAATTTGTAGAGAGATACAATCCATCACAGGTCCTTCTGTCTATTGTGCCCATGCCAATTTGTAGTAAGATACAATGCATCACAGGTCCTCCAAACTATTGTGTCCATGAACAATTTGTAGAGAGATACAATACATCACAGGTCCTTCAGGCTATTGTGTCCACACCAATTTGTGGAGAGATACAATGATTCACAGGTCCTTTAGACTAATGAGTCCATGCCAATTTGTAGAGAGATACAATGCATCACAGGTCCTTCAGAATATTGTGTCCATGCCAATATGTAGAGAGATACAATGCATCACAGGTCCTTCAGACTATTGAGTCCATGCCAATTTGTAGAGAGATACAATACATCATAGGTCTTTCAGACTATTGTGTCCATGCCAATTTGTAGAGAGATACATAACATCACAGGTCCATCAGACTATTGTGTCGATGAACAATTTGTAGAGAAATACAATGCATCACACTTCTTTCAGACTATTGTATCGATGCCAATTAGCAGAGAGATACAATGCAGCACCAGTACTTCAGAATAGTGTGTCCGTGAACAATTCATAGAGAGATACAATGCATCACAGGTCCTTCTGACTATTGTGTCCATGCCAATTTGTAGAGAGATACAATATATCACAGGTCCTTCAGACTATTGTGTCCATGCCAATGTGTAGAGAGGTACAATGCCAATTTGTAGAGAGATACAATGCATCATATGTTCTTCAGACAATTGTGTCCATGCGAATTTGTAGAGAGATACAATGAATCACAGGTTTTTCAGACTATTGTGTCCATGCCAATGTGTAGAGAGATACAATGCATCACTGGTCCTTAAAACTATTAGTTCCATGCCAATTTATAGAGAAATACAATGCATTACAGGTCCTTCAGACTATTGTGTCCATGCCAATTTGTAAAGAGATACAATGCATCACAGCTTCTTCAGACTATTGTGTCCATGTCCATTTGTAGAGAGATAAAATGCATCACAGGGTCTTCAGACTATTGAGTCCATGAACAGAATGTAGAGACATACAATGTTTCATATGTCCTTCCGACCATTGTGTCAATGCCAATTTGTAGAGAGATAGAATGCATCACAGGTTATTTAGACTATTGTATCCATGCCAATTGGTAGAAAGATACAATGCAGCACACATACTTCTGACTATTGTGTCCATGAACAATTTATGGAGAGATAGAATGCATCACAGGTCCTTCAGACGATTGTGTCATGCCAATTTGTAGTGAGATACATTGCATCACAGGTCCTTCAGACTATTGTATCCATTAAAAATTTGTAGAGAGATACAATACATCACTGGTCCTTCAGACTATTGTGTCCATGCCAATTTGTGGAGAGATACAATGCATCACAGGTCCTTCAGACTTATGTGTCCATACCAATATGTAGAGAGATACAATGCATCACAGGTCCTTCAGACTCTTGTGTTTATGTCAATTTCGTGAGAGTACAATGCATCACAGGTCCTTCAGACTATTGTGTCCATGCCAATTTGTAGAGACATGCACTGCATCACAGGTCCTTCAGAATATTGTGTCCATGCCAATTTGTAGGGAGATACAATACTTCACAGTTCCATAAGACTATTGTATCCATGAACAATTTGTAGAGAGATACAATGCTTCACAGATCCTTCAGACTATTGTGTCCATGCCAATATGTAGAGAGATACAATGCATCACAGGTGCTTCAGACAATTATGTCGATGCCAATTTGTAGAGAGATACAATGCATAACAGGTCCTTCAGACTATTGTGTCGAGGCCAATTTGTAGAGAGATAAAATGTATCACAGGTCCTTCAGACTATTGAGTCCATGCCAATTTGTAGAGAGATACAATGCATCACAGGTCCTTCAGACTATTGTGTCCATGGAAATTTGTAGAGAGATAAAATGCATCACAGGTCCTTCAGACTATTGTGTCTATGCCAATGTGCAGAGAGATACCCTGCATCAAAGGTCCTTCAGAATATTGTGTCCATGCCAATTTGTTGAGAGATACAATGCATCACAGGTTCTTCAGACTATTGTTTCCATGCCAATGTGTAGAGAGATACAATGCCAATTTGTTAGAAATACAATGCATCACAGGTTCTTCAGAATATTGTGTCCATGCATATTTGTAGAGAGATACAATGCATCACAGGTTGTTCAGACTATTGTGTCCATGCCAATGTGCAGAGAGATACAATGCAATTCTGGTCCTTCAAACTATTGGTTCCATGCCAATTTGTAGAGAAATACAATGCATCACAGGTCCTTCAGACTATTGTGTTCATGCCAATTTGTAAAGAGATACAATGCACCACTGCTTCTTCAGACTATTGAGTCCATGTCCATTTGTTAAGATATACAATGCATCAGAGGTCCTTCGGACTATTGTGCCCATGCCAATCTGTAGAGAGATACAATGCATCACAGGATCTTCACAATTATGTGTCCATGAACATTATCTAGAGAGATACAATGCTTCATAGGTACTTCATAATATTGTGTCCATGCCAATTTGTAGAGAGATACAATACATCACAGGTCCGTCGGAATATTGTATCCATGCAAATGTTTAGAGAGACACAATGCATAACAGGTCTTTCAAACTATTGTGTCCATGCCAACTTGTAGAGAGATACAAAGGATCACAAGTAATTCAGATGATTGTCTTCATGCCAATCTGTAGAAAGATACAATCTATCACAGGTCCTTCTGACTAGTGAGTCCATGCCAATTTGTAGAGCGATACAATGCATCACAGGTCCTTCAGACTATTGTGTCCATGGAAATTTGTAGAGAGATAAAATGCATCACTGGTCCTTCAGACTATTGTATCTATGCCAATGTGTAGAGAGATACAATGCATCACAGGTCCTTCAGAATATTGTGTCCATGCCAAATTGAAGAGAGATACAAGGCATAACAGGTCCTTCAGACTATTGTGTCGAGGCCAATTTGTAGAGAGATAAAATGTATCACTGGTCCTTCAGACTATTGAGTCCATGCCAATATGTAGAGAGATACAATGCATCACAGGTGCTTCAGACTATTGTGTCTATGCCAATGTGTAGAGAGATACAATGCCAATTTGTTAGAAATACAATGCATCACAGGTTCTTCAGAATATTGTGTCCATGCATATTTGTAGAGAGATACAATGCATCACAGGTTGTTCAGACTATTGTGTCCATGCCAATGTGCAGAGAGATACAATGCAACACTGGTCCTTCAAACTATTGGTTCCATGCCAATTTGTAGAGAAATACAATGCATCACAGGTCCTTCAGACTATTGTGTTCATGCCAATTTGTAAAGAGATACAATGCATCACTGCTTCTTCAGACTATTGAGTCCATGTCCATTTGTTAAGATATACAATGCATCAGAGGTCCTTCGGACTATTGTGCCCATGCCAATCTGTAGAGAGATACAATGCATCACAGGTTCTTCAGACTATTGTTTCTATGCCAATGTGTAGAGAGATACAATGCCAACTTGTAAATAGATACAATGCATCACAGGTTCTTCAGAATATTGTGTCCATACAAATTTGTAGAGAAATACAATGCATCACAGGTTGTTCAGACTATTGTGTCCATGCCAATGTGTAGAGAGATACAATGCATCACAGGTCCTTCAGAATATTGTGTCCATGCCAATTTGTAGAGAGATACAAGGCATCACAGGTACTTCAGACTATTGTTTCCATGCCAATGTGTAGAGAGATACAATGCCAATTTTTAGAGAGATACAATGCATCACAGGTTCTTCATAATATTGTGTCCATGCATATTTGTAGAGAGATACAATGCATCACAGGTTGTTCAGACTATTGTGTCCATGCCAATGTGTAGAGAGATACAAGGCAAGACTGGTCCTTCAAAATATTGGTTCCATGCCAATTTGTAGAGAAATACAATGCATCACAGGTCCTTCAGACTATTGTGCCCATGCCAATCTGTAGAGAGATACAATGCATCACAGGATCTTCACAATAATGTGTCCATGAACATTATCTAGAGAGATACAATGCTTCATAAGTCCTTCAGACTATTATGTCCATGCCAATTTGTAGAGAGATACAATACATCACAGGTCCTTCAGAATATTGTGTCAAAGCCAATGTTTAGAGACACACAATGCATAACAGGTCTTTCAAACTATTGTGTCCATGCGAATTTGTAGAGAGATACAATATATCACAGGTTCTTCAGACTATTGTGTCCATGCCAATGTGTAGAGAGATACAATGCAACACTGGTCCTTCAAACTATTGGTTCCATGCCAATTTGTAGAGAAATACAATGCATCACAGGTCCTTCAGTCTATTGTGTCCATGCCAATTTGTAAAGAGATACAATGCATCACAGCTTCTTCAGACTATTGTGTCCATGCCAATTTGTAGCGAGATACAATGCATCACAGGTCCTTCAGACAATGTTGTCCATGCTAATATGTAGAGAGGTACAATGCATCACAGATCAATCAGACTATTGTGTCCATGCCAATTTGTAGAGAGATACAATGCTTCACAGGTCCTTCAGACTATTGTGTCCATGCTAATTTGTAGAGAGATACAATGCATCACAGGTCCTTCAGAATATTGTGTCCATGCCAATTTGTAAAGAGATACAATGCATCACAGCTTCTTCGGACTATTGTGTCCATTTCCATTTGTTGAGATATACAATGCATCACAGGTCCTTCAGACTATTGTGCCCATGCCAATCTGTAGAGAGATATAATGCATCACAGGATCTTCACAATAATGTGTCCATGAACATTATCTAGAGAGATTCAATGCTTCACAGGTCCTTCAGACTATTGTGTCCATGCTAATTTGTAGAGAGATGCAATGCATCACAGGTTCTTCAGACTATTGTTTCTATGCCAATGTGTAGAGAGATACAATGCCAACTTGTAAATAGATACAATGCATCACAGGTTCTTCAGAATATTGTGTCCATACAAATTTGTAGAGAAATACAATGCATCACAGGTTGTTCAGTCTATTGTGTCCATGCCAATGTGTAGAGAGATACAATGCAACACTGGTCCTTCAAACTATTGGTTCCATGCCAATTTGTAGAGAAATACAATGCATCACAGGTCCTTCAGACTATTGTGTCCATGCCAATTTGTAAAGAGATACAATGCATCACAGCTTCTTCAGACTATTGTGTCCATGTCCATTTGTTGAGATATACAATGCATCACAGGTCCTTCAGAATATTGTGCCCATGCCAATCTGTAGAGAGATACAATGCATCACAGGATCTTCACAATAATATGTCCATGAACATTATCTAGAGAGATACAATGCTTCATAGGTCCTTCAGAATATTGTGTCCATGACAATTTGTAGAGAGATACAATATATCACAGGTCCTTCAGAATATTGTGTCCATGCCAATGTTTAGAGAGACACAATGCATAACAGGTCTTTCAAACTATTGTGTCCATGCCAACTTGTAGAGAGATACATTGGATCACAAGTCATTCAGATGATTGTCTTCATGCCAATTTGTAGAGAGATACAATCCATCACAGGTCCTTCTGTCTATTGTGCCCATGCCAATTTGTAGCAAGATACAATGCATCACAGGTCCTCCAAACTATTGTGTCCATGAACAATTTGTAGAGAGATACAATACATCACAGGTCCTTCAGGCTATTGTGTCCACACCAATTTGTGGAGAGATACCATGCATCACAGGTCCTTTAGACTAATGAGTCCATGCCAATTTGTAGAGAGTTACAATGCATCACAGGTCCTTCAGAATTTTGTGTCCATGCCAATATGTAGAGAGATACAATGCATCACAGGTCCTTCAGACTATTGAGTCCATGCCAATTTGTAGAGAGATACAATACATCATAGGTCTTTCAGACTATTGTGTCCATGCCAATTTGTAGAGAGATACAATACATCACAGGTCCATCAGACTATTGTGTCGATGAACAATTTGTAGAGAAATACAATGCATCACACTTCTTGCAGACTATTGTATCGATGCCAATTAGCAGAGAGATACAATGCAGCACCAGTACTTCAGAATAGTGTGTCCGTGAACAATTCATAGAGAGATACAATGCATCACAGGTCCTTCTGACTATTGTGTCCATGCCAATTTGTAGAGAGATACAATATATCACAGGTCCTTCAGACTATTGTGTCCATGCCAATGTGTAGAGAGGTACAATGCCAATTTGTAGAGAGATACAATGCATCATATGTTCTTCAGACAATTGTGTCCATGCAAATTTGTAGAGAGATACAATGAATCACAGGTTTTTCAGACTATTGTGTCCATGCCAATGTGTAGAGAGATACAATGCATCACTGGTCCTTAAAACTATTAGTTCCATGCCAATTTATAGAGAAATACAATGCATTACAGGTCCTTCAGACTATTGTGTCCATGCCAATTTGTAAAGAGATACAATGCATCACAGCTTCTTCAGACTATTGTGTCCATGTCCATTTGTAGAGAGATAAAATGCATCACAGGGTCTTCAGACTATTGAGTCCATGAACAGAATGTAGAGACATACAATGTTTCATATGTCCTTCCGACCATTGTGTCAATGCCAATTTGTAGAGAGATAGAATGCATCACAGGTGATTTAGACTATTGTTTCCATGCCAATTGGTAGAAAGATACAATGCATCACAGGTCCTTCAGATTATTGAGTACATGCCCATTTGTAGAGAGATACAATGCATCACAGGTTCATCAGACTATAGTGTCCATGAACAATATCTAGAGAGATACAATGCTTCATAGGTCCTTCAGACTATTCAGTCCATGCCAATTTGTGGAGAGATACAATGCATCACAGGTCCTTCAGACTATTGTGTCCATGCCAATGTGTAGAGAGATACAATGCCAATTTGTAGTGAGATACAATGCATCACAGGTTCTTCAGACTATTGTGTCCATGCAAATTTGTAGAGAGATACAATGCATCACAGGTCCTTCAGACTATTGTGTCCATTCCAATGTGTAGAGAGATACAATGCAACACTGGTACTTAAAACCTTTGGTTCCATGCCAATTTGTAGAGAAATACAATGCATCACAGGTCCTTCAGACTATTGTGTCCATGCCAATTTGTAAATAGATACAATGCATCACAGCTTCTTCAGACTATTGTGTCCATGTCCATTTGTAGAGAGATACAATATATCACAGGGTCTTCAGACTATTGAGTCCATGAACAGTATGTAGAGACAGACAATGTTTCATAGGTCCTTCAGTCTATTGTGTCCATGCCAATTTGTAGAGAGATAGAATGCATCACAGGTCATTCAGATTATTGAGTACATGCCCATTTGTAGAGAGATACAATGCATCACAGGTTCATCAGGCAATAGTGTCCATGAACAATATCTAGAGAGATACAATGCTTCATAGGTCCTTCAGACTATTCAGTCCATGCCAATTTGTACAGAGTAACAATACATCACAGGTCGTTCAGAATATTGTGTCCATGCCAATTTGTAGAGAGATACAATGCATCACAGGATCTTCACAATAATGTGTCCATGAACATTATCTAGAGAGATACAATGCTTCATAGGTCCTTCATACTATTGTGTCCATGCCAATTTGTAGAGAGATCCAATGCATCACAGGTCCTTCACAATATTGTGTCCGTGAACAATTTGTAGAGAGATACAATGCATAAAAGTTCCTTAAGACTATTGTGTCGATGCCAATTTGTACATAGATACAATGCATCACAGGTCCTTCAGTCTATTGTGTCCATGCCAATTGGTAGAGAGATAAAATGCATCACAGGTACTTCAGATTATTGTGTCCATTCCAATTTGTAGAGGAATGCAATGCATCTCAGGTCATTCAGAGTATTGTGTCCATGCCAGTTCGTAGAGAGATAAAATGCATCACAGGTGATTCAGATTATTGTGTCCATACCAACTTGTGCAGAGATACAATGCATCACAGATCCTTCAGACAACTGTGTCAAGGCCAATTTGTAGAGTGATACAATGCATCACAGGTCCTTCAGACTATAGTGTCCATGAACAATTTGTAGAGAGATACAATGCATCACGGACCCTTCAGACTATTGTGTCCATGCCAATTTGTAGAGAGATAAAATGCATCACAGGTCCTTCTGACTATTGTGTCCATTCCAATTTCTAGAGAGGTATATTGCATCACAGGTCCTTCAGACTATTGTGTCATTGCCAATTTGTAGAGATATATAATGCATCACAGATCCTTCAGACGATTGTATCCATGCCAATTTGTAGAGAGATACAATGCATCACATGTCCTTCAGATCATTGTGTCCATGCCAATTTGTAGAGAGATACAATGCATCACAGGTCCTTCAGACTATTGTGTCCATTGAAATTTGAAGAGAGATACAATACATCACAGGTCCATCAGACTATTGTGTGCATGAACAATTTGTAGAGAAATACAATGCATCACACGTCCTTCAGACTATTGTATCGATGCCAATTATCAGAGAGATACAATGCAGCACAGGTCCTTCAGAATAGTGTGTCCGTGAACAATTCATGGAGAGAAACAATGCATCACAGGTCCTTCAGACTATTGTGTCCATGGAAATTTGTAGAGAGATAAAATGCATCACATGTGATTTAGATTATTGTGTCCATACCAACTTGTGCAGAGATACAATGCATCACAGATCCTTCAGAATATTGTGTCCATGCCAATTTGTTGAGATATAAAATGCATCACAGGTCCTTCAGACTATTGTTTCCATGCCAATGTGTAGAGAGATACAATGCCAATTTGTAGAAAGATACAATGCATCACAGGTTCTTCAGATTATTGTGTCCGTGAACAATTTGTAGAGAGATACAATGCTTCATAGGTCCTTCAGAGTATTGTGTCCATGCCAATATGTAGAGAGATACAATGCATCACAGGTCCTTCACAATATTGTGTCCGTGAACAATTTGTAGAGAGATACAATGCATAAAAGGTCCTTCAGACTATTGTGTCCATGCCAATTTGTAGAGAGATGAAATGCATCACAGGAACTTCAGATTATTGTGTCCATTCCAATTTGTAGAGAGATAAAATGCATCACAGGAACTTCAGATTATTGTGTCCATTCCAATTTGTAGAGGAATACAATGCATCTCAGGTCATTCAGAGTATTGTTTCCATGCCAATTTGGAGAGAGATACAATGCATCACAGGTGATTCAGATTATTGTGTCCATACCAACTTGTGCAGAGATACAATGCATCACAAATCCTTCAGACGACTGTGTTAAGGCCAATTTGTAGAGTGATACAATGCATCACAGGTCCTTCAGACTATTGTGTCCATGAACAATTTGCAGAAAGATACAATGCATCACAGAACCTTCAGACTATTGTGTCCATGCCAATTTGTAGAGAGATAAAATGCATCACAGGTCCTTCTGACTATTGTGTCCATGCCAATTTGTAGAGAGGTATATTGCATCACATGTCCATCAGACTATTGTGTCCATGCCAATTTGTAGAGATATACAATGCATCACAGGTCCTTCACAATATTGTGTCCGTGAACAATTTGTAGAGAGATACAATGCATAAAAGTTCCTTCAGACTATTGTGTCGATGCCAATTTGTACATGGATACAATGCATCACAGGTCTTTCAGTCTATTGTGTCCATGCCAATTTGTAGAGAGATAAAATGCATCACAGGTACTTCAGATTATTGTGTCCATTCCAATTTGTAGAGGAATGCAATGCATCTCAGGTCATTCAGAGTATTGTGTCCATGCCAATTTGTAGAGAGATACATTGCATCACAGGTGATTCAGATTATTGTGTCCATACCAACTTGTGCAGAGATACAATGCATCACAAATCCTTCAGACGACTGTGTTAAGGCCAATTTGTAGAGTGATACAATGCATTACAGGTCCTTAAGACTATTGTGTCCATGAACAATTTGCAGAAAGATACAATGCATCACAGACCCTTCAGACTATTGTGTCCATGCCAATTTGTAGAGAGATAAAATGCATCACAGGTCCTTCTGACTATTGTGTCCATGCCAATTTGTAGAGAGGTATATTGCATCACATGTCCATCAGACTATTGTGTCCATGCCAATTTGTAGAGATATACAATGCATCACAGATCCTTCAGACGATTGTATCCATGCCAATTGGTAAAGAGATACAATGCATCACATGTCCTTCAGATCATTGTGTCCATGCAAATTTGTAGAGAGATACAATGCATCACAGGTCCTTCAGACTATTGTGTCCATGGAAATTTGTAAAGAGATACAATGCATCACAGGTCCTTCTGACTATTGTGTCCATGCCAATTTTTAGAGAGATACAATACATCACAGGTCCATCAGACTATTGTGTCCATGAACAATATGTAGAGAAATACAATGCATCACACGTCCTTCAGACTATTGTTTCGATGCCAATTAGCAGAGAGATACAATGCAGCACAGGTCCTTCAGAATAGTGTGTCCGTGAACAATTCATGGAGAGATACAATGCATCACAGGTCCTTCAGACTATTGTGTCCATGGACATTTGTAGAGAGATAAAATGATTCACAGGTGATTCAGATTATTGTGTCCATACCAACTTGTGCAGAGATACAATGCATCACAGATCCTTCAGAATATTGTGTCCATGCCAATTTGTAGAGAGCTACAATGCATCACAGGTCCTTCTCAGTATTGTGTCAATGCCAATTTGTAGGGAGATACAATGCATCACAGGTCCTTCAGACTATTGTGTCAATGCCAATTTGTAGGGAGATACAATGCATCACAGGTCCTTCATACTATTGTGTCCATGAACAATTTGTAGTGAGAAACAATGCATCACAGATCCTTCAGACTATCGTGTCAATGCCAATGTGTAGAGAGATACTATGCATCACAGGTGCTTCAGACTATTGTGTCCATGCAAATTTGAAGAGAGATAAAATGCATCACAGGTCCTTCAGACTATTATGTCCACGCCAATTTGTAGAGAGATACAATGCATCACAGGTCCTTCAGACTATTGTATCCATGCCAATTTGTAGCGAGATACAATGCATCACAGGTCCTTCAGACAATGGTGTCCATGCCAATTTGTAGAGAGGTACAATGCATCACAGATCAATCAGACTATTGTGTCCATGCCAATTTGTAGAGAGATACAATGCTTCACAGGTCCTTCAGACTATTGTGTCCATGCTAATTTGTAGAGAGATACAATGCATCACAGTTTCTTCAGTCTATTGTTTCTATGCCAATGTGTAGAGAGATACAATGGCAATTTGTAAAGAGATACAATGCATCACAGGTTCTTCAGAATATTGTGTCCATAGAAATTTGTAGAGAGATACAATGCATCACAGGTTGTTCAGACTATTGTGTCCATACCAATGTGTAGAGAGATACAATGCAACACTGGTCCTTCAAACTATTGGTTCCATGCCAATTTGTAGAGAAATACAATGCATCACAGGTCCTTCAGACTATTGTGTCCATGCCAATTTGTAAAGAGATACAATGCATCACAGCTTCTTCAGACTATTGTGTCCATGTCCATCTGTTGAGATATACAATGCATCACAGGTCCTTCAGAATATTGTGCCCATGCCAATCTGTGGAGAGATACAATGCATCACAGGATCTTCACAACTATTGTGTCCATGCCAATTTGTAGAGAGGTATATTGCATCACATGTCCTTCAGACTATTGTGTCCATGCCAATTTGTAGAGATATACAATGCATCACAGATCCTTCAGACGATTGTATCCATGCCAATTGGTAAAGAGATACAATGCATCACATGTCCTTCAGATCATTGTGTCCATGCAAATTTGTAGAGAGATACAATGCATCACAGGTCCTTCAGACTATTGTGTCCATGGAAATTTGTAGAGAGATACAATGCATCACAGGTCCTTCAGACTATTGTATCGATGCCAATTAGCAGAGAGATACAATGCAGCACAGGTCCTTCAGAATAGTGTGTCCGTGAACAATTAATGGAGAGATACAATGCATCACAGGTCCTTTAGAGTAATGTGTCCATGCCGATTTTTAGAGAGATACAATGCATCACAGGTCCTTCAGACTATTGAGTCCATGCCAATTTGTAGAGAGATACAATACATCATAGTTCCTTCAGAATATTGTGTCCATGCCAATTTGTAGAGAGATACAATACATCACAGGTCCTTCAGGCTATTGTGTCCACACCAATTTGTGGAGAGATACAATGCATCACAGGTCCTTTAGACTAATGTGTCCATGCCGATTTGTAGAGAGATACAATGCAGCACAGGTCCTTCAGAATAGTGTGTCCGTGAACAATTCATGGACAGATACAATGCATCACAGGTCGTTCAGATTATTGTGTCCATGGAAATTTGTAGAGAGATAAAATACATCACAGGTGATTCAGATTATTCTGTCCATACCAACTTGTGCAGAGATACAATGCATCACAGATCCTTCAGAATATTGTGTCCATGCCAATTTGTAGAGAGATACAATGCATCACAGGTTCTTCAGAATATTGTGTCCATGCATATTTGTAGAGAGATACAATGCATCACAGGTTGTTCAGACTATTGTGTCCATGCCAATTTGTAGAGAGATACAATGCAACACTGGTCCTTCAACCTATTGGTTCAATGCCAATTTGTAGAGAAATACAATGCATCACAGGTCCTTCAGACTATTGTGTTCATGCCAATTTGTAAAGAGATACAATGCATCACAGCTTCTTCAGACTATTGTGTCCATGTCCATTTGTTAAGATATACAATGCATCACAGGTCCTTCAGACTATTGTGCCCATGCCAATCTGTAGAGAGATACAATGCATCACAGGATCTTCACAATAATGTGTCCATGAACATTATCTAGAGAGATACAATGCTTCATAGGTCCTTCATAATATTGTGTCCATGCCAATTTGTAGAGAGATACAAGACATCACAGGTCCGTCGGAATATTGTGTCCATGCCAATGTTTAGAGAGACACAATGCATAACAGGTCTTTCAAACTATTGTGTCCATGCCAACTTGTAGAGAGATACAAAGGATCACAAGTCATTCAGATGATTGTCTTCATGCCAATCTGTAGAAAGATACAATCTATCACAGGTCCTTCTGACTAGTGAGTCCATGCCAATTTGTAGAGCGATACAATGCATCACAGGTCCTTCAGACTATTGTGTCCATGGAAATTTGTAGAGAGATAAAATGCATCAAAGGTCCTGCAGACTATTGTGTCTATGCCAATGTGTAGAGGGATACAATGCATCACAGCTTCTTCAGACTATTGTGTCCATGCCAATTTGTAGCGATATACAATGCATCACAGGTCCTTCAGACAATGTTGTCCATGCTAATTTGTAGAGAGGTACAATGCATCACAGATCAATCAGACTATTGTGTCCATGCCAATTTGTAGAGAGATACAATGCTTCACAGGTCCTTCAGACTATTGTGTCCATGCTAATTTGTAGAGAGATACAATGCATCACAGGTTCTTCAGACTATTATTTCTATGCCAATGTGTAGAGAGATACAATGCCAACTTGTAAATAGATACAATGCATCACAGGTTCTTCAGAATATTGTGTCCATACAAATTTGTAGAGAAATACAATGCATCACAGGTTGTTCAGACTATTGTGTCCATGCCAATGTGTAGAGAGATACAATGCATCACAGGTCCTTCAGAATATTGTGTCCATGCCAATTTGTAGAGAGATACAAGGCATCACAGGTTCTTCAGACTATTGTTTCCATGCCAATGTGTAGAGAGATACAATGCCAATTTGTAGAGAGATACAATGCATCACAGGTTCTTCATAATATTGTGTCCATGCATATTTGTAGAGAGATACAATGCATGACAGGTTGTTCAGACTATTGTGTCCATGCCAATGTGTAGAGAGATACAAGGCAACACTGGTCCTTCAAAATATTGGTTCCATGCCAATTTGTAGAGAAATACAATGCATCACAGGTCCTTCAGACTATTGTGCCCATGCCAATCTGTAGAGAGATACAATGCATCACAGGATCTTCACAATAATGTGTCCATGAACATTATCTAGAGAGATACAAAGCTTCATAAGTCCTTCAGACTATTGTGTCCATGCCAATTTGTAGAGAGATACAATACATCACAGGTCCTTCAGAATATTGTGTCAAAGCCAATGTTTAGAGACACACAATGCATAACAGGTCTTTCAAACTATTGTGTCCTTGCGAATTTGTAGAGAGATACAATATATCACAGGTTCTTCAGACTATTGTGTCCATGCCAATGTGTAGAGAGATACAATGCAACACTGGTCCTTCAAACTATTTGTTCCATGCCAATTTGTAGAGAAATACAATGCATCACAGGTCCTTCATTCTATTGTGTCCATGCCAATTTGTAAAGAGATACAATGCATCACAGCTTCTTCAGACTATTGTGTCCATGCCAATTTGTAGCGAGATACAATGCATCACAGGTCCTTCAGACAATGTTGTCCATGCTAATATGTAGAGAGATACAATGCATCACAGGTCCCTCAGACTATTGTGTCCATGCCAATTTGTAAAGAGATACAATGCATCACAGCTTCTTCGGACTATTGTGTCCATTTCCATTTGTTGAGATATACAATGCATCACAGGTCCTTCAGACTATTGTGCCCATGCCAATCTGTAGAGAGATACAATGCATCACAGGATCTTCACAATAATGTGTCCATGAACATTATCTAGAGAGATACAATGCTTCATAGGTCCTTCAGACTATTGTGTCCATGCCAATTTGTAGAGAGATACAATATATCACAGGTTCTTCAGACTATTGTGTCCATGCCAATGTGTAGAGAGATACAATGCAACACTGGTCCTTCAAACTATTCGTTCCATGCCAATTTGTAGAGAAATACAATGCATCACAGGTCCTTCAGACTATTGTGTCCATGCCAATTTGTAAAGAGATACAATGCATCACAGCTTCTTCAGACTATTGTGTCCATGCCAATTTGTAGCGATGTAAAATGCATCACAGGTCCTTCAGACAATGTTGTCCATGCTAATTTGTAGAGAGGTACAATGCATCACAGATCAATCAGACTATTGTGTCCATGCCAATTTGTAGAGAGATTCAATGCTTCACAGGTCCTTCAGACTATTGTGTCCATGCTAATTTGTAGAGAGATACAATGCTCACAGGTTCTTCAGACTATTGTTTCTATGCCAATGTGTAGAGAGATACAATGCCAACTTGTAAATAGATACAATGCATCACAGGTTCTTCAGAATATTGTGTCCATACGAATTTGTAGAGAAATACAATGCATCACAGGTTGTTCAGTCTATTGTGTCCATGCCAATGTGTAGAGAGATACAATGCAACACTGTTCCTTCAAACTATTGGTTCCATGCCAATTTGTAGAGAAATACAATGCATCACAGGTCCTTCAGACTATCGTGTCCATGCCAATTTGTAAAGAGATACAATGCATCACAGCTTCTTCAGACTATTGTGTCCATGTCCATTTGTTGAGATATACAATGCATCACAGGTCCTTCAGAATATTGTGCCCATGCCAATCTGTAGAGAGATACAATGCATCACAGGATCTTCACAATAATATGTCCATGAACATTATCTAGAGAGATACAATGCTTCATAGGTCCTTCAGAATATTGTGTCCATGACAATTTGTAGAGAGATACAATATATCACAGGTCCTTCAGAATATTGTGTCCATGCCAATGTGTAGAGAGATACAATGCAACACTGGTCCTTCAAACTATTTGTTCCATGCCAATTTGTAGAGAAATAAAATGCATCACAGGTCCTTAAGTCTATTGTGTCCATGCCAATTTGTAAAGAGATACAATGCATCACAGCTTCTTCAGACTATTGTGTCCATGCCAATTTGTAGCGAGATACAATGCATCACAGGTCCTTCAGACAATGTTGTCCATGCTAATATGTAGAGAGGTACAATGCATCACAGATCAATCAGACTATTGTGTCCATGCCAATTTGTAGAGAGATACAATGCTTCACAGGTCCTTCAGACTATTGTGTCCATGCTAATTTGTAGAGAGATACAATGCATCACAGGTCCTTCAGACTATTGTGTCCATGCCAATTTGTAATGAGATACAATGCATCACAGCTTCTTCAGACTAATGTGTCCATTTCCATTTGTTGAGATATACAATGCATCACAGGTCCTTCAGACTATTGTGCCCATGCCAATCTGTAGAGAGATACAATGCATCACAGGATCTTCACAATAATGTGTCCATGAACATTATCTAGAGAGATACAATGCTTCATAGGTCCTTCAGACTATTGTGTCCATGCCAATTTGTAGAGAGATACAATACATCACAGGTCCTTCAGAATATTGTGTCAATGCCAATGTTTAGAGAGACACAATGCATAACAGGTCTTTCAAACTATTGTGTCCATGCGAATTTGTAGAGAGATACAATATATCACAGGTTCTTCAGACTATTGTGTCCATGCCAATGTGTAGAGAGATACAATGCAACACTGGTCCTTCAAACTATTGGTTCCATGCCAATTTGTAGAGAAATACAATGCATCACAGGTCCTTCAGACTATTGTGTCCATGCCAATTTGTAAAGAGATACAATGCATCACAGCTTCTTCAGACTATTGTGTCCATGCCAATTTGTAGCGATATACAATGCATCACAGGTCCTTCAGACAATGTTG
This sequence comes from Narcine bancroftii, assembly GCF_036971445.1. Taxonomy (NCBI): domain Eukaryota; kingdom Metazoa; phylum Chordata; class Chondrichthyes; order Torpediniformes; family Narcinidae; genus Narcine; species Narcine bancroftii. The sequence continues at coordinate 58,468,631 of NC_091471.1, read as the reverse complement.
TTAATGCTAATTTGTAGAGAGGTACAATGCATCACAGATCAATCAGACTATTGTGTCCATGCCAATTTGTAGAGAGATTCAATGCTTCACAGGTCCTTCTGTCTATTGTGCCCATGCCAATTTGTAGTAAGATACAATGCATCACAGGTTCTTCAGACTATTGTTTCTATGCCAATGTGTAGAGAGATACAATGCCAACTTGTAAATAGATACAATGCATCACAGGTTCTTCAGAATATTGTGTCCATACAAATTTGTAGAGAAATACAATGCATCACAGGTTGTTCAGTCTATTGTGTCCATGCCAATGTGTAGAGAGATACAATGCAACACTGTCCTTCAAACTATTGGTTCCATGCCAATTTGTAGAGAAATACAATGCATCACAGGTCCTTCAGACTATTGTGTCCATGCCAATTTGTAAAGGGATACAATGCATCACAGCTTCTTCAGACTATTGTGTCCATGTCCATTTGTTGAGATATACAATGCATCACAGGTCCTTCAGAATATTGTGTCCATGCCAACTTGTAGAGAGATACATTGGATCACAAGTCATTCAGATGATTGTCTTCATGCCAATTTGTAGAGAGATACAATCCATCACAGGTCCTTCTGTCTATTGTGCCCATGCCAATTTGTAGTAAGATACAATGCATCACAGGTCCTCCAAACTATTGTGTCCATGAACAATTTGTAGAGAGATACAATACATCACAGGTCCTTCAGGCTATTGTGTCCACACCAATTTGTGGAGAGATACAATGCATCACAGGTCCTTTAGACTAATGAGTCCATGCCAATTTGTAGAGAGATACAATGCATCACAGGTCCTTCAGAATATTGTGTCCATGCCAATATGTAGAGAGATACAATGCATCACAGGTCCTTCAGACTATTGAGTCCATGCCAATTTGTAGAGAGATACAATACATCATAGGTCTTTCAGACTATTGTGTCCATGCCAATTTGTAGAGAGATACATAACATCACAGGTCCATCAGACTATTGTGTCGATGAACAATTTGTAGAGAAATACAATGCATCACACTTCTTTCAGACTATTGTATCGATGCCAATTAGCAGAGAGATACAATGCAGCACCAGTACTTCAGAATAGTGTGTCCGTGAACAATTCATAGAGAGATACAATGCATCACAGGTCCTTCTGACTATTGTGTCCATGCCAATTTGTAGAGAGATACAATATATCACAGGTCCTTCAGACTATTGTGTCCATGCCAATGTGTAGAGAGATACAATGCCAATTTGTAGAGAGATACAATGCATCATATGTTCTTCAGACAATTGTGTCCATGCGAATTTGTAGAGAGATACAATGAATCACAGGTTTTTCAGACTATTGTGTCCATGCCAATGTGTAGAGAGATACAATGCATCACTGGTCCTTAAAACTATTAGTTCCATGCCAATTTATAGAGAAATACAATGCATTACAGGTCCTTCAGACTATTGAGTCCATGCCAATTTGTAAAGAGATACAATGCATCACAGCTTCTTCAGACTATTGTGTCCATGTCCATTTGTAGAGAGATAAAATGCATCACAGGGTCTTCAGACTATTGAGTCCATGAACAGAATGTAGAGACATACAATGTTTCATATGTCCTTCCGACCATTGTGTCAATGCCAATTTGTAGAGAGATAGAATGCATCACAGGTGATTTAGACTATTGTATCCATGCCAATTGGTAGAAAGATACAATGCATCACAGGTCCTTCAGATTATTGAGTACATGCCCATTTGTAGAGAGATACAATGCATCACAGGTTCATCAGACTATAGTGTCCATGAACAATATCTAGAGAGATACAATGCTTCATAGGTCCTTCTGACTATTGTGTCCATGAACAATTTATGGAGAGATACAATGCATCACAGGTCCTTCAGACGATTGTGTCATGCCAATTTGTAGTGAGATACATTGCATCACAGGTCCTTCAGACTATTGTATCCATTAAAAATTTGTAGAGAGATACAATACATCACTGGTCCTTCAGACTATTGTGTCCATGCCAATTTGTGGAGAGATACAATGCATCACAGGTCCTTCAGACTTATGTGTCCATACCAATATGTAGAGAGATACAATGCATCACAGGTCCTTCAGACTATTGTGTTTATGTCAATTTCGTGAGAGTACAATGCATCACAGGTCCTTCAGACTATTGTGTCCATGCCAATTTGTAGAGACATGCAATGCATCACAGGTCCTTCAGAATATTGTGTCCATGCCAATTTGTAGGGAGATACAATACTTCACAGTTCCATAAGACTATTGTATCCATGAACAATTTGTAGAGAGATACAATGCTTCACAGATCCTTCAGACTATTGTGTCCATGCCAATATGTAGAGAGATACAATGCATCACAGGTGCTTCAGACAATTAGGTCGATGCCAATTTGTAGAGAGATACAATGCATAACAGGTCCTTCAGACTATTGTGTCGAGGCCAATTTGTAGAGAGATAAAATGTATCACAGGTCCTTCAGACTATTGAGTCCATGCCAATTTGTAGAGAGATACAATGCATCACAGGTCCTTCAGACTATTGTGTCCATGGAAATTTGTAGAGAGATAAAATGCATCACAGGTCCTTCAGACTATTGTGTCTATGCCAATGTGTAGAGAGATACCATGCATCAAAGGTCCTTCAGAATTTTGTGTCCATGCCAATTTGTAGAGAGATACAATGCATCACAGGTTCTTCAGACTATTGTTTCCATGCCAATGTGTAGAGAGATACAATGCCAACTTGTAAATAGATACAATGCATCACGGGTTCTTCAGAATATTGTGTCTATTCCAATGTGTAGAGAGATACAATGCAACACTGGTCCTTCAAATTATTGGTTCCATGCCAATTTGTAGAGAAATACAATGCATCACAGGTCCTTCAGACTATTGTGTTGATGCCAATTTGTAAAGAGATACAATGCATCACTGCTTCTTCAGACTATTGAGTCCATGTCCATTTGTTAAGATATACAATGCATCACAGGTCCTTCGGACTATTGTGCCCATGCCAATCTGTAGAGAGATACAATGCATCACAGGATCTTCACAATTATGTGTCCATGAACATTATCTAGAGAGATACAATGCTTCATAGGTCCTTCATATTATTGTGTCCATGCCAATTTGTAGAGAGATACAATACATCACAGGTCCGTCGGAATATTGTGTCCATGCCAATGTTTAGAGAGACACAATGCATAACAGGTCTTTCAAACTATTGTGTCCATGCCAACTTGTAGAGAGATACAAAGGATCACAAGTAATTCAGATGATTGTCTTCATGCCAATCTGTAGAAAGATACAATCTATCACAGGTCCTTCTGACTAGTGAGTCCATGCCAATTTGTAGAGCGATACAATGCATCACAGGTCCTTCATACTATTGTGTCCATGGAAATTTGTAGAGAGATAAAATGCATCACTGGTCCTTCAGACTATTGTGTCTATGCCAATGTGTAGAGGGATACAATGCATCACAGCTTCTTCAGACTATTGTGTCCATGCCAATTTGTAGCGATATAGAATGCATCACAGGTCTTTCAGACAATGTTGTCCATGCTAATTTGTAGAGAGGTACAATGCATCACAGATCAATCAGACTATTGTGTCCATGCCAATTTGTAGAGAGATACAATGCTTCAAAGGTCCTTCAGACTATTGTTTCTATGCCAATGTGTAGAGAGATACAATGCCAACTTGTAAATAGATACAATGCATGACAGGTTCTTCAGAATATTGTGTCCATACAAATTTGTAGAGAAATACAATGCATCACAGGTTGTTCAGACTATTGTGTCCATGCCAATGTGTAGAGAGATACAATGCATCACAGGTCCTTCAGAATATTGTGTCCATGCCAATTTGTAGAGAGATACAAGGCATCACAGGTTCTTCAGACGATTGTTTCCATGCCAATGTGTAGAGAGATACAATGCCAATTTTTAGAGAGATACAATGCATCACAGGTTCTTCATAATATTGTGTCCATGCATATTTGTAGAGAGATACAATGCATCACATGTTGTTCAGACTATTGTGTCCATGCCAATGTGTAGAGAGATACAAGGCAACACTGGTCCTTCAAAATATTGGTTCCATGCCAATTTGTAGAGAAATACAATGCATCACAGGTCCTTCAGACTATTGTGCCCATGCCAATCTGTAGAGAGATACAATGCATCACAGGATCTTCACAATAATGTGTCCATGAACATTATCTAGAGAGATACAATGCTTCATAAGTCCTTCAGACTATTGTGTCCATGCCAATTTGTAGAGAGATACAATACATCAAAGGTCCTTCAGAATATTGTGTCAAAGCCAATGTTTAGAGACACACAATGCATAACAGGTCTTTCAAACTATTGTGTCCATGCAAATTTGTAGAGACATACAATATATCACAGGTTCTTCAGCCTATTGTGTCCATGCCAATGTGTAGAGAGATACAATGCAACACTGGTCCTTCAAACTATTGGTTCCATGCCAATTTGTAGAGAAATACAATGCATCACAGGTCCTTCAGTCTATTGTGTCCATGCCAATTTGTAAAGAGATACAATGCATCACAGCTTCTTCAGACTATTGTGTCCATGCCAATTTGTAGCGAGATACAATGCATCACAGGTCCTTCAGACAATGTTGTCCATGCTAATATGTAGAGAGGTACAATGCATCACAGATCAATCAGACTATTGTGTCCATGCCAATTTGTAGAGAGATACAATGCTTCACAGGTCCTTCAGACTATTGTGTCCATGCTAATTTGTAGAGAGATACAATGCATCACAGGTCCTTCAAACTATTGTGTCCATGCCAATTTGTAAAGAGATACAATGCATCACAGCTTCTTCGGACTATTGTGTCCATTTCCATTTGTTGAGATATACAATGCATCACAGGTCCTTCAGACTATTGTGCCAATGCCAATCTGTAGAGAGATACAATGCATCACAGGATCTTCACAATAATGTGTCCATGAACATTATCTAGAGAGATACAATTCTTCATAGGTCCTTCAGACTATTGTGTCCATGCCAATTTGTAGAGAGATACAATATATCACAGGTCCTTCAGAATATTGTGTCCATGCCAATGTGTAGAGATATACAATGCAACACTGGTCCTTCAAACTATTTGTTCCATGCCAATTTGTAGAGAAATACAATGCATCACAGGTCCTTCAGTCTATTGTGTCCATGCCAATTTGTAAAGAGATACAATGCATCACAGCTTCTTCAGACTATTGTGTCCATGCCAATTTGTAGCGAGATACAATGCATCACAGGTCCTTCAGACAATGTTGTCCATGCTAATATGTAGAGAGGTACAATGCATCACAGATCAATCAGACTATTGTGTCCATGCCAATTTGTAGAGAGATACAATGCTTCACAGGTCCTTCAGACTATTGTGTCCATGCTAATTTGTAGAGAGATACAATGCATCACAGGTCCTTCAGACTATTGTGTCCATGCCAATTTGTAAAGAGATACAATGCATCACAGCTTCTTCGGACTATTGTGTCCATTTCCATTTGTTGAGATATACAATGCATCACAGGTCCTTCAGACTATTGTGCCCATGCCAATCTGTAGAGAGATACAATGCATCACAGGATCTTCACAATAATGTGTCCATGAACATTATCTAGAGAGATACAATGCTTCATAGGTCCTTCAGACTATTGTGTCCATGCCAATTTGTAGAGAGATACAATACATCACAGGTCCTTCAGAATATTGTGTCAATGCCAATGTTTAGAGAGACACAATGCATAACAGGTCTTTCAAACTATTGTGTCCATGCGAATTTGTAGAGAGATACAATATATCACAGGTTCTTCAGACTATTGTGTCCATGCCAATGTGTAGAGAGATACAATGCAACACTGGTCCTTCAAACTATTGGTCCAATGCCAATTTGTAGAGAAATACAATGCATCACAGGTCCTTCAGACTATTGTGTCCATGCCAATTTGTAAAGAGATACAATGCATCACAGCTTCTTCAGACTATTGTGTCCATGCCAATTTGTAGCGATATACAATGCATCACTGGTCCTTCAGACAATGTTGTTCATGCTAATTTGTACAGAGGTACAATGCATTACAGATCAATCAGACTATTGTGTCCATGCCAATTTGTAGAGAGATTCAATGCTTCACAGGTCCTTCAGACTATTGTGTCCATGCTAATTTGTAGAGAGATACAATGCATCACAGGTTCTTCAGACTATTGTTTCTATGCCAATTTGTAGAGAGATACAATGCCAACTTGTAAATAGATACAATGCATCACAGGTTCTTCAGAATATTGTGTCCATACAAATTTGTAGAGAAATACAATGCATCACAGGTTGTTCAGTCTATTGTGTCCATGCCAATGTGTAGAGAGATACAATGCAACACTGGTCCTTCAAACTATTGGTTCCATGCCAATTTGTAGAGAAATACAATGCATCACAGGTCCTTCAGACTATTGTGTCCATGCCAATTTGTAAAGAGATACAATGCATCACAGCTTCTTCAGACTATTGTGTCCATGTCCATTTGTTGAGATATACAATGCATCACAGGTCCTTCAGAATATTGTGCCCATGCCAATCTGTAGAGAGATACAATGCATCACAGGATCTTCACAATAATATGTCCATGAACATTATCTAGAGAGATACAATGCTTCATAGGTCCTTCAGAATATTGTGTCCATGACAATTTGTAGAGAGATACAATATATCACAGGTCCTTCAGAATATTGTGTCCATGCCAATGTTTAGAGAGACACAATGCATAACAGGTCTTTCAAACTATTGTGTCCATGCCAACTTGTAGAGAGATACATTGGATCACAAGTCATTCAGATGATTGTCTTCATGCCAATTTGTAGAGAGATACAATCCATCACAGGTCCTTCTGTCTATTGTGCCCATGCCAATTTGTAGTAAGATACAATGCATCACAGGTCCTCCAAACTATTGTGTCCATGAACAATTTGTAGAGAGATACAATACATCACAGGTCCTTCAGGCTATTGTGTCCACACAAATTTGTGGAGAGATACAATGCATCACAGGTCCTTCAGAATATTGTGTCCATGCCAATATGTAGAGAGATACAATGCATCACAGGTCCTTCAGACTATTCAGTCCATGCCAATTTGTGGAGAGATACAATGCATCACAGGTCCTTCAGACTATTGTATGCATGCCAATTTGTAGAGAGATACAATGCAGCACACATACTTCTGACTATTGTGTCCATGAACAATTTATGGAGAGATACAATGCATCACAGGTCCTTCAGACGATTGTGTCATGCCAATTTGTAGTGAGATACATTGCATCACAGGTCCTTCAGACTATTGTATCCATTAAAAATTTGTAGAGAGATACAATACATCACTGGTCCTTCAGACTATTGTGTCCATGCCAATTTGTGGAGAGATTCAATGCATCACAGGTCCTTCAGACTTATGTGTCCATACCAATATGTAGAGAGATACAATGCATAACAGGTCCTTCAGACTATTGTGTTTATGTCAATTTCGTGAGAGTACAATGCATCACAGGTCCTTCAGACTATTGTGTCCATGCCAATTTGTAGAGACATGCACTGCATCACAGGTCCTTCAGAATATTGTGTCCATGCCAATTTGTAGGGAGATACAATACTTCACAGTTCCATAAGACTATTGTATCCATGAACAATTTGTAGAGAGATACAATGCTTCACAGATCCTTCAGACTATTGTGTCCATGCCAATATGTAGAGAGATACAATGCATCACAGGTGCTTCAGACAATTATGTCGATGCCAATTTGTAGAGAGATACAATGCATAACAGGTCATTCAGACTATTGTGTCATGGCCAATTTGTAGAGAGATAAAATGTATCACAGGTCCTTATGACTATTGAGTCCATGCCAATTTGTAGAGAGATACAATGCATCACAGGTCCTTCAGACTATTGTGTCCATGGAAATTTGTAGAGAGATAAAATGCATCACAGGTCCTTCAGACTATTGTGTCTATGCCAATGTGTAGAGAGATACCATGCATCAAAGGTCCTTCAGAATATTGTGTCCATGCCAATTTGTAGAGAGATACAATGCATCACAGGTTCTTCAGACTATTGTTTCCATGCCAATGTGTAGAGAGATACAATGCCAATTTGTTAGAAATACAATGCATCACAGGTTCTTCAGAATATTGTGTCCATGCATATTTGTAGAGAGATACAATGCATCACAGGTTGTTCAGACTATTGTGTCCATGCCAATGTGTAGAGAGATACAATGCAACACTGGTCCTTCAAACTATTGGTTCCATGCCAATTTGTAGAGAAATACAATGCATCACAGGTCCTTCAGACTATTGTGTTCATGCCAATTTGTAAAGAGATACAATGCATCACTGCTTCTTCAGACTATTGAGTCCATGTCCATTTGTTAAGATATACAATGCATCACAGGTCCTTCGGACTATTGTGCCCATGCCAATCTGTAGAGAGATACAATGCATCACAGGATCTTCACAATTATGTGTCCATGAACATTATCTAGAGAGATACAATGCTTCATAGGTCCTTCATAATATTGTGTCCATGCCAATTTGTAGAGAGATACAATACATCACAGGTCCGTCGGAATATTGTGTCCATGCCAATGTTTAGAGAGACACAATGCATAACAGGTCTTTCAAACTATTGTGTCCATGCCAACTTGTAGAGAGATACAAAGGATAACAAGTAATTCAGATGATTGTCTTCATGCCAATCTGTAGAACGATACAATCTATCACAGGTCCTTCTGACTAGTGAGTCCATGCCAATTTGTAGAGCGATACAATGCATCACAGGTCCTTCAGACTATTGTGTCCATGGAAATTTGTAGAGAGATAAAATGCATCACTGGTCCTTCAGACTATTGTGTCTATGCCAATGTGTAGAGGGATACAATGCATCACAGCTTCTTCAGACTATTGTGTCCATGCCAATTTGTAGCGATATACAATGCATCACAGGTCCTTCAGACAATGTTGTCCATGCTAATTTGTAGAGAGGTACAATGCATCACAGATCAATCAGACTATTGTGTCCATGCCAATTTGTAGAGAGATACAATGCTTCACAGGTCCTTCAGACTATTGTGTCCATGCTAATTTGTAGAGAGATACAATGCATCACAGGTTCTTCAGACTATTGTTTCTATGCCAATGTGTAGAGAGATACAATGCCAACTTGTAAATAGATACAATGCATGACAGGTTCTTCAGAATATTGTGTCCATACAAATTTGTAGAGAAATACAATGCATCACAGGTTGTTCAGACTATTGTGTCCATGCAAATGTGTAGAGAGATACAATGCATCACAGGTCCTTCAGAATATTGTGTCCATGCCAATTTGTAGAGAGATACAAGGCATCACAGGTTCTTCAGACTATTGTTTCCATGCCAATGTGTAGAGAGATACAATGTCAATTTTTAGAGAGATACAATGCATCACAGGTTCTTCATAATATTGTGTCCATGCATATTTGTAGGGAGATACAATGCATCACAGGTTGTTCAGACTATTGTGTCCATGCCAATGTGTAGAGAGATACAAGGCAACACTGGTCCTTCAAAATATTGGTTCCATGCCAATTTGTAGAGAAATACAATGCATCACAGGTCCTTCAGACTATTGTGCCCATGCCAATCTGTAGAGAGATACTATGCATCACAGGATCTTCACAATAATGTGTCCATGAACATTATCTAGAGAGATACAATGCTTCATAAGTCCTTCAGACTATTGTGTCCATGCCAATTTGTAGAGAGATACAATACATCACAGGTCCTTCAGAATATTGTGTCAAAGCCAATGTTTAGAGACACACAATGCATAACAGGTCTTTCAAACTATTGTGTCCATGCGAATTTGTAGAGAGATACAATATATCACAGGTTCTTCAGACTATTGTGTCCATGCCAATGTGTAGAGAGATACAATGCAACACTGGTCCTTCAAACTATTGGTTCCATGCCAATTTGTAGAGAAATACAATGCATCACAGGTCCTTCAGTCTATTGTGTCCATGCCAATTTGTAAAGAGATACAATGCATCACAGCTTCTTCAGACTATTGTGTCCATGCCAATTTGTAGCGAGATACAATGCATCACAGGTCCTTCAGACAATGTTGTCCATGCTAATATGTAGAGAGGTACAATGCATCACAGATCAATCAGACTATTGTGTCCATGCCAATTTGTAGAGAGATACAATGCTTCACAGGTCCTTCAGACTATTGTGTCCATGCTAATTTGTAGAGAGATACAATGCATCACAGGTCCTTCAGACTATTGTGTCCATGCCAATTTGTAAAGAGATACAATGCATCACAGCTTCTTCGGACTATTGTGTCCATTTCCATTTGTTGAGATATACAATGCATCACAGGTCCTTCAGATTATTGTGCCAATGCCAATCTGTAGAGAGATACAATGCATCACAGGATCTTCACAATAATGTGTCCATGAACATTATCTAGAGAGATACAATGCTTCATAGGTCCTTCAGACTATTGTGTCCATGCCAATTTGTAGAGAGATACAATACATCACAGGTCCTTCGGAATATTGTGTCAATGCCAATGTTTAGAGAGACACAATGCATAACAGGTCTTTCAAACTATTGTGTCCATGCGAATTTGTAGAGAGATACAATATATCACAGGTTCTTCAGACTATTGTGTCCATGCCAATGTGTAGAGAGATACAATGCAACACTGGTCCTTCAAACTATTGGTTCCATGCCAATTTGTAGAGAAATACAATGCATCACAGGTCCTTCAGACTATTGTGTCCATGCCAATTTGTAAAGAGATACAATGCACAACAGCTTCTTCAGACTATTGTGTCCATGCCAATTTGTAGCGAGATACAATGCATCACAGGTCCTTCAGACAATGTTGTCCATGCTAATTTGTAGAGAGGTACAATGCATCACAGATCAATCAGACTATTGTGTCCATGCCAATTTGTAGAGAGATTCAATGCTTCACAGGTCCTTCAGACTATTGTGTCCATGCTAATTTGTAGAGAGATACAATGCCAATTTTTAGAGAGATAAAATGCATCACAGGTTCTTCATAATATTGTGTCCATGCATATTTGTAGAGAGATACAATGCATCACAGGTTGTTCAGACTATTGTGTCCATGCCAATGTGTAGAGAGATACAAGGCAACACTGGTCCTTCAAAATATTGGATCCATGCCAATTTGTAGAGAAATACAATGCATCACAGGTCCTTCAGACTATTGTGCCCATGCCAATCTGTAGAGAGATACTATGCATCACAGGATCTTCACAATAATGTGTCCATGAACATTATCTAGAGAGATACAATGCTTCATAAGTCCTTCAGACTATTGTGTCCATGCCAATTTGTAGATAGATACAATACATCACAGGTCCTTCAGAATATTGTGTCAAAGCCAATGTTTAGAGACACACAATGCATAACAGGTCTTTCAAACTATGGTGTCCATGCAGATTTGTAGAGATATAAAATATATCACAGGTTCTTCAGACTATTGTGTCCATGCCAATGTGTAGAGAGATACAATGCAACACTGGTCCTTCAAACTATTGGTTCCATGCCAATTTGTAGAGAAATACAATGCATCACAGGTCCTTCAGTCTATTGTGTCCATGCCAATTTTTAAAGAGATACAATGCATCACAGCTTCTTCAGACTATTGTGTCCATGCCAATTTGTAGCGAGATACAATGCATCACAGGTCCTTCAGACAATGTTGTCCATGCTAATATGTAGAGAGGTACAATGCATCACAGATCAATCAGACTATTGTGTCCATGCCAATTTGTAGAGAGATACAATGCTTCACAGGTCCTTCAGACTATTGTGTCCATGCTAATTTGTAGAGAGATACAATGCATCACAGGTCCTTCAGACTATTGTGTCCATGCCAATTTGTAAAGAGATACAATGCATCACAGCTTCTTCGGACTATTGTGTCCATTTCCATTTGTTGAGATATACAATGCATCACAGGTCCTTCAGACTATTGTGCCAATGCCAATCTGTAGAGAGATACAATGCATCACAGGATCTTCACAATAATGTGTCCATCAACATTATCTAGAGAGATACAATGCTTCATAGGTCCTTCAGACTATTGTGTCCATGCCAATTTGTAGAGAGATACAATATATCACAGGTCCTTCAGAATATTGTGTCCATGCCAATGTGTAGAGAGATACAATGCAACACTGCTCCTTCAAACTATTTGTTCCATGCCAATTTGTAGAGAAATACAATGCATCACAGGTCCTTCAGTCTATTGTGTCCATGCCAATTTGTAAAGAGATACAATGCATCACAGCTTCTTCAGACTATTGTGTCCATGCCAATTTGTAGCGAGATACAATGCATCACAGGTCCTTCAGACAATGTTGTCCATGCTAATATGTAGAGAGGTACAATGCATCACAGATCAATCAGACTATTGTGTCCATGCCAATTTGTAGAGAGATACAATGCTTCACAGGTCCTTCAGACTATTGTGTCCATGCTAATTTGTAGAGAGATACAATGCATCACAGGTCCTTCAGACTATTGTGTCCATGCCAATTTGTAAAGAGATACAATGCATCACAGCTTCTTCGGACTATTGTGTCCATTTCCATTTGTTGAGATATACAATGCATCACAGGTCCTTCAGACTATTGTGCCCATGCCAATCTGTAGAGAGATACAATGCATCACAGGATCTTCACAATAATGTGTCCATGAACATTATCTAGAGAGATACAATGCTTCATAGGTCCTTCAGACTATTGTGTCCATGCTAATTTGTAGAGAGATACAATACATCACAGGTCCTTCAGAATATTGTGTCAATGCCAATGTTTAGAGAGACACAATGCATAACAGGTCTTTCAAACTATTGTGTCCATGCGAATTTGTAGAGAGATACAATATATCACAGGTTCTTCAGACTATTGTGTCCATGCCAATGTGTAGAGCGATACAATGCAACACTGGTCCTTCAAACTATTGGTTCCATGCCAATTTGTAGAGAAATACAATGCATCACAGGTCCTTCAGACTATTGTGTCCATGCCAATTTGTAAAGAGATACAATGCATCACAGCTTTTTCAGACTATTGTGTCCATGCCAATTTGTAGCGATATACAATGCATCACAGGTCCTTCAGACAATGTTGTTCATGCTAATTTGTACAGAGGTACAATGCATCACAGATCAATCAGACTATTGTGTCCATGCCAATTTGTAGAGAGATTCAATGCTTCACAGGTCCTTCAGACTATTATGTCCATGCTAATTTGTAGAGAGATACAATGCATCACAGGTTCTTCAGACTATTGTTTCTATGCCAATGTGTAGAGAGATACAATGCCAACTTGTAAATAGATACAATGCATCACAGGTTCTTCAGAATATTGTGTCCATACAAATTTGTAGAGAAATACAATGCATCACAGGTTGTTCAGTCTATTGTGTCCATGCCAATGTGTAGAGAGATACAATGCAACACTGGTCCTTCAAACTATTGGTTCCATGCCAATTTGTAGAGAAATACAATGCATCACAGGTCCTTCAGACTATTGTGTCCATGCCAATTTGTAAAGAGATACAATGCATCACAGCTTCTTCAGACTATTGTGTCCATGTCCATTTGTTGAGATATACAATGCATCACAGGTCCTTCAGAATATTGTGCCCATGCCAATCTGTAGAGAGATACAATGCATCACAGGATCTTCACAATAATATGTCCATGAACATTATCTAGAGAGATACAATGCTTCATAGGTCCTTCAGAATATTGTGTCCATGACAATTTGTAGAGAGATACAATATATCACAGGTCATTCAGAATATTGTGTCCATGCCAATGTTTAGAGAGACACAATGCATAACAGGTCTTTCAAACTATTGTGTCCATGCCAACTTGTAGAGAGATACATTGGATCACAAGTCATTCAGATGATTGTCTTCATGCCAATTTGTAGAGAGATACAATCCATCACAGGTACTTCTGTCTATTGTGCCCATGCCAATTTGTAGTAAGATACAATGCATCACAGGTCCTCCAAACTATTGTGTCCATGAACAATTTGTAGAGAGATACAATACATCACAGGTCCTTCAGGCTATTGTGTCCACACCAATTTGTGGAGAGATACAATGCATCACAGGTCCTTCAGAATATTGTGTCCATGCCAATATGTAGAGAGATACAATATATCACAGGTCTTTCAGACTATTGTGTCCATGCCAATGTGTAGAGAGGTACAATGCCAATTTGTAGAGAGATACAATGCATCATATGTTCTTCAGACAATTGTGTCCATGCGAATTTGTAGAGAGATACAATGAATCACAGGTTTTTCAGACTATTGTGTCCATGCCAATGTGTAGAGAGATACAATGCATCACTGGTCCTTAAAACTATTAGTTCCATGCCAATTTATAGAGAAATACAATGCATTACAGGTCCTTCAGACTATTGTGTCCATGCCAATTTGTAAAGAGATACAATGATTCACAGCTTCTTCAGACTATTGTGTCCATGTCCATTTGTAGAGAGATAAAATGCATCACAGGGTCTTCAGACTATTGAGTCCATGAACAGAATGTAGAGACATACAATGTTTCATATGTCCTTCCGACCATTGTGTCAATGCCAATTTGTAGAGAGATAGAATGCATCACAGGTGATTTAGACTATTGTATCCATGCCAATTGGTAGAAAGATACAATGCATCACAGGTCCTTCAGATTATTGAGTACATGCCCATTTGTAGAGAGATACAATGCATCACAGGTTCATCAGACTATAGTGTCCATGAACAATATCTAGAGAGATACAATGCTTCATAGGTCCTTCAGACTATTCAGTCCATGCCAATTTGTGGAGAGATACAATGCATCACAGGTCCTTCAGACTATTGTATGCATGCCAATTTGTAGAGAGATACAATGCAGCACACATACTTCTGACTATTGTGTCCATGAACAATTTATGGAGAGATACAATGCATCACAGGTCCTTCAGACGATCGTGTCATGCCAATTTGTAGTGAGATACATTGCATCACAGGTCCTTCAGACTATTGTATCCATTAAAAATTTGTAGAGAGATACAATACATCACTGGTCCTTCAGACTATTGTGTCCATGCCAATTTGTGGAGAGATACAATGCATCACAGGTCCTTCAGACTTATGTGTCCATACCAATATGTAGAGAGATACAATGCATCACAGGTCCTTCAGACTATTGTGTTTATGTCAATTTCGTGAGAGTACAATGCATCACAGGTCCTTCAGACTATTGTGTCCATGCCAATTTGTAGAGACATGCACTGCATCACAGGTCCTTCAGAATATTGTGTCCATGCCAATTTGTAGGGAGATACAATACTTCACAGTTCCATAAGACTATTGTATCCATGAACAATTTGTAGAGAGATACAATGCTTCACAGATCCTTCAGACTATTGTGTCCATGCCAATATGTAGAGAGATACAATGCATCACAGGTGCTTCAGACAATTATGTCGATGCCAATTTGTAGAGAGATACAATGCATAACAGGTCCTTCAGACTATTGTGTCGAGGCCAATTTGTAGAGAGATAAAATGTATCACAGGTCCTTCAGACTATTGAGTCCATGCCAATTTGTAGAGAGATACAATGCATCACAGGTCCTTCAGACTATTGTGTCCATGGAAATTTGTAGAGAGATAAAATGCATCACAGGTCCTTCAGACTATTGTGTCTATGCCAATGTGTAGAGAGATACCATGCATCAAAGGTCCTTCAGAATATTGTGTCCATGCCAATTTGTAGAGAGATACAATGCATCACAGGTTCTTCAGACTATTGTTTCCATGCCAATGTGTAGAGAGATACAATGCCAATTTGTTAGAAATACAATGCATCACAGGTTCTTCAGAATATTGTGTCCATGCATATTTGTAGAGAGATACAATGCATCACAGGTTGTTCAGACTATTGTGTCCATGCCAATGTGTAGAGAGATACAATGCAACACTGGTCCTTCAAACTATTGGTTCCATGCCAATTTGTAGAGAAATACAATGCATCACAGGTCCTTCAGACTATTGTGTTCATGCCAATTTGTAAAGAGATACAATGCATCACTGCTTCTTCAGACTATTGAGTCCATGTCCATTTGTTAAGATATACAATGCATCACAGGTCCTTCGGACTATTGTGCCCATGCCAATCTGTAGAGAGATACAATGCATCACAGGATCTTCACAATTATGTGTCCATGAACATTATCTAGAGAGATACAATGCTTCATAGGTCCTTCATAATATTGTGTCCATGCCAATTTGTAGAGAGATACAATACATCACAGGTCCGTCGGAATATTGTGTCCATGCCAATGTTTAGAGAGACACAATGCATAACAGGTCTTTCAAACTATTGTGTCCATGCCAACTTGTAGAGAGATACAAAGGATAACAAGTAATTCAGATGATTGTCTTCATGCCAATCTGTAGAACGATACAATCTATCACAGGTCCTTCTGACTAGTGAGTCCATGCCAATTTGTAGAGCGATACAATGCATCACAGGTCCTTCAGACTATTGTGTCCATGGAAATTTGTAGAGAGATAAAATGCATCACTGGTCCTTCAGACTATTGTGTCTATGCCAATGTGTAGAGGGATACAATGCATCACAGCTTCTTCAGACTATTGTGTCCATGCCAATTTGTAGCGATATACAATGCATCACAGGTCCTTCAGACAATGTTGTCCATGCTAATTTGTAGAGAGGTACAATGCATCACAGATCAATCAGACTATTGTGTCCATGCCAATTTGTAGAGAGATACAATGCTTCACAGGTCCTTCAGACTATTGTGTCCATGCTAATTTGTAGAGAGATACAATGCATCACAGGTTCTTCAGACTATTGTTTCTATGCCAATGTGTAGAGAGATACAATGCCAACTTGTAAATAGATACAATGCATGACAGGTTCTTCAGAATATTGTGTCCATACAAATTTGTAGAGAAATACAATGCATCACAGGTTGTTCAGACTATTGTGTCCATGCAAATGTGTAGAGAGATACAATGCATCACAGGTCCTTCAGAATATTGTGTCCATGCCAATTTGTAGAGAGATACAAGGCATCACAGGTTCTTCAGACTATTGTTTCCATGCCAATGTGTAGAGAGATACAATGCCAATTTTTAGAGAGATACAATGCATCACAGGTTCTTCATAATATTGTGTCCATGCATATTTGTAGAGAGATACAATGCATCACAGGTTGTTCAGACTATTGTGTCCATGCCAATGTGTAGAGAGATACAAGGCAACACTGGTCCTTCAAAATATTAGTTCCATGCCAATTTGTAGAGAAATACAATGCATCACAGGTCCTTCAGACTATTGTGCCCATGCCAATCTGTAGAGAGATACTATGCATCACAGGATCTTCACAATAATGTGTCCATGAACATTATCTAGAGAGATACAATGCTTCATAAGTCCTTCAGACTATTGTGTCCATGCCAATTTGTAGAGAGATACAATACATCACAGGTCCTTCAGAATATTGTGTCAAAGCCAATGTTTAGAGACACACAATGCATAACAGGTCTTTCAAACTATTGTGTCCATGCGAATTTGTAGAGAGATACAATATATCACAGGTTCTTCAGACTATTGTGTCCATGCCAATGTGTAGAGAGATACAATGCAACACTGGTCCTTCAAACTATTGGTTCCATGCCAATTTGTAGAGAAATACAATGCATCACAGGTCCTTCAGTCTATTGTGTCCATGCCAATTTGTAAAGAGATACAATGCATCACAGCTTCTTCAGACTATTGTGTCCATGCCAATTTGTAGCGAGATACAATGCATCACAGGTCCTTCAGACAATGTTGTCCATGCTAATATGTAGAGAGGTACAATGCATCACAGATCAATCAGACTATTGTGTCCATGCCAATTTGTAGAGAGATACAATGCTTCACAGGTCCTTCAGACTATTGTGTCCATGCTAATTTGTAGAGAGATACAATGCATCACAGGTCCTTCAGACTATTGTGTCCATGCCAATTTGTAAAGAGATACAATGCATCACAGCTTCTTCGGACTATTGTGTCCATTTCCATTTGTTGAGATATACAATGCATCACAGGTCCTTCAGACTATTGTGCCAATGCCAATCTGTAGAGAGATACAATGCATCACAGGATCTTCACAATAATGTGTCCATGAACATTATCTAGAGAGATACAATGCTTCATAGGTCCTTCAGACTATTGTGTCCATGCCAATTTGTAGAGAGATACAATACATCACAGGTCCTTCGGAATATTGTGTCAATGCCAATGTTTAGAGAGACACAATGCATAACAGGTCTTTCAAACTATTGTGTCCATGCGAATTTGTAGAGAGATACAATATATCACAGGTTCTTCAGACTATTGTGTCCATGCCAATGTGTAGAGAGATACAATGCAACACTGGTCCTTCAAACTATTGGTTCCATGCCAATTTGTAGAGAAATACAATGCATCACTGGTCCTTAAAACTATTAGTTCCATGCCAATTTATAGAGAAATACAATGCATTACAGGTCCTTCAGACTATTGTGTCCATGCCAATTTGTAAAGAGATACAATGATTCACAGCTTCTTCAGACTATTGTGTCCATGTCCATTTGTAGAGAGATAAAATGCATCACAGGGTCTTCAGACTATTGAGTCCATGAACAGAATGTAGAGACATACAATGTTTCATATGTCCTTCTGACCATTGTGTCAATGCCAATTTGTAGAGAGATAGAATGCATCACAGGTGATTTAGACTATTGTATCCATGCCAATTGGTAGAAAGATACAATGCATCACAGGTCCTTCAGATTATTGAGTACATGCCCATTTGTAGAGAGATACAATGCATCACAGGTTCATCAGACTATAGTGTCCATGAACAATATCTAGAGAGATACAATGCTTCATAGGTCCTTCAGACTATTCAGTCCATGCCAATTTGTGGAGAGATACAATGCATCACAGGTCCTTCAGACTATTGTATGCATGCCAATTTGTAGAGAGATACAATGCAGCACACATACTTCTGACTATTGTGTCCATGAACAATTTATGGAGAGATACAATGCATCACAGGTCCTTCAGACGATCGTGTCATGCCAATTTGTAGTGAGATACATTGCATCACAGGTCCTTCAGACTATTGTATCCATTAAAAATTTGTAGAGAGATACAATACATCACTGGTCCTTCAGACTATTGTGTCCATGCCAATTTGTGGAGAGATACAATGCATCACAGGTCCTTCAGACTTATGTGTCCATACCAATATGTAGAGAGATACAATGCATCACAGGTCCTTCAGACTATTGTGTTTATGTCAATTTCGTGAGAGTACAATGCATCACAGGTCCTTCAGACTATTGTGTCCATGCCAATTTGTAGAGACATGCACTGCATCACAGGTCCTTCAGAATATTGTGTCCATGCCAATTTGTAGGGAGATACAATACTTCACAGTTCCATAAGACTATTGTATCCATGAACAATTTGTAGAGAGATACAATGCTTCACAGATCCTTCAGACTATTGTGTCCATGCCAATATGTAGAGAGATACAATGCATCACAGGTGCTTCAGACAATTATGTCGATGCCAATTTGTAGAGAGATACAATGCATAACAGGTCCTTCAGACTATTGTGTCGAGGCCAATTTGTAGAGAGATAAAATGTATCACAGGTCCTTCAGACTATTGAGTCCATGCCAATTTGTAGAGAGATACAATGCATCACAGGTCCTTCAGACTATTGTGTCCATGGAAATTTGTAGAGAGATAAAATGCATCACAGGTCCTTCAGACTATTGTGTCTATGCCAATGTGTAGAGAGATACCATGCATCAAAGGTCCTTCAGAATATTGTGTCCATGCCAATTTGTAGAGAGATACAATGCATCACAGGTTATTCAGACTATTGTTTCCATGCCAATGTGTAGAGAGATACAATGCCAATTTTTAGAGAGATAAAATGCATCACAGGTTCTTCATAATATTGTGTCCATGCATATTTGTAGAGAGATACAATGCATCACAGGTTGTTCAGACTATTGTGTCCATGCCAATGTGTAGAGAGATACAAGGCAACACTGGTCCTTCAAAATATTGGATCCATGCCAATTTGTAGAGAAATACAATGCATCACAGGTCCTTCAGACTATTGTGCCCATGCCAATCTGTAGAGAGATACTATGCATCACAGGATCTTCACAATAATGTGTCCATGAACATTATCTACAGAGATACAATGCTTCATAAGTCCTTCAGACTATTGTGTCCATGCCAATTTGTAGATAGATACAATACATCACAGGTCCTTCAGAATATTGTGTCAAAGCCAATGTTTAGAGACACACAATGCATAACAGGTCTTTCAAACTATTGTGTCCATGCAAATTTGTAGAGATATAAAATATATCACAGGTTCTTCAGACTATTGTGTCCATGCCAATGTGTAGAGAGATACAATGCAACACTGGTCCTTCAAACTATTGGTTCCATGCCAATTTGTAGAGAAATACAATGCATCACAGGTCCTTCAGTCTATTGTGTCCATGCCAATTTTTAAAGAGATACAATGCATCACAGCTTCTTCAGACTATTGTGTCCATGCCAATTTGTAGCGAGATACAATGCATCACAGGTCCTTCAGACAATGTTGTCCATGCTAATATGTAGAGAGGTACAATGCATCACAGATCAATCAGACTATTGTGTCCATGCCAATTTGTAGAGAGATACAATGCTTCACAGGTCCTTCAGACTATTGTGTCCATGCTAATTTGTAGAGAGATACAATGCATCACAGGTCCTTCAGACTATTGTGTCCATGCCAATTTGTAAAGAGATACAATGCATCACAGCTTCTTCGGACTATTGTGTCCATTTCCATTTGTTGAGATATACAATGCATCACAGGTCCTTCAGACTATTGTGCCAATGCCAATCTGTAGAGAGATACAATGCATCACAGGATCTTCACAATAATGTGTCCATCAACATTATCTAGAGAGATACAATGCTTCATAGGTCCTTCAGACTATTGTGTCCATGCCAATTTGTAGAGAGATACAATATATCACAGGTCCTTCAGAATATTGTGTCCATGCCAATGTGTAGAGAGATACAATGCAACACTGCTCCTTCAAACTATTTGTTCCATGCCAATTTGTAGAGAAATACAATGCATCACAGGTCCTTCAGTCTATTGTGTCCATGCCAATTTGTAAAGAGATACAATGCATCACAGCTTCTTCAGACTATTGTGTCCATGCCAATTTGTAGCGAGATACAATGCATCACAGGTCCTTCAGACAATGTTGTCCATGCTAATATGTAGAGAGGTACAATGCATCACAGATCAATCAGACTATTGTGTCCATGCCAATTTGTAGAGAGATACAATGCTTCACAGGTCCTTCAGACTATTGTGTCCATGCTAATTTGTAGAGAGATACAATGCATCACAGGTCCTTCAGACTATTGTGTCCATGCCAATTTGTAAAGAGATACAATGCATCACAGCTTCTTCGGACTATTGTGTCCATTTCCATTTGTTGAGATATACAATGCATCACAGGTCCTTCAGACTATTGTGCCCATGCCAATCTGTAGAGAGATACAATGCATCACAGGATCTTCACAATAATGTGTCCATGAACATTATCTAGAGAGATACAATGCTTCATAGGTCCTTCAGACTATTGTGTCCATGCTAATTTGTAGAGAGATACAATACATCACAGGTCCTTCAGAATATTGTGTCAATGCCAATGTTTAGAGAGACACAATGCATAACAGGTCTTTCAAACTGTTGTGTCCATGCGAATTTGTAGAGAGATACAATATATCACAGGTTCTTCAGACTATTGTGTCCATGCCAATGTGTAGAGCGATACAATGCAACACTGGTCCTTCAAACTATTGGTTCCATGCCAATTTGTAGAGAAATACAATGCATCACAGGTCCTTCAGACTATTGTGTCCATGCCAATTTGTAAAGAGATACAATGCATCACAGCTTCTTCAGACTATTGTGTCCATGCCAATTTGTAGCGATATACAATGCATCACAGGTCCTTCAGACAATGTTGTTCATGCTAATTTGTACAGAGGTACAATGCATCACAGATCAATCAGACTATTGTGTCCATGCCAATTTGTAGAGAGATTCAATGCTTCACAGGTCCTTCAGACTATTATGTCCATGCTAATTTGTAGAGAGATACAATGCATCACAGGTTCTTCAGACTATTGTTTCTATGCCAATGTGTAGAGAGATACAATGCCAACTTGTAAATAGATACAATGCATCACAGGTTCTTCAGAATATTGTGTCCATACAAATTTGTAGAGAAATACAATGCATCACAGGTTGTTCAGTCTATTGTGTCCATGCCAATGTGTAGAGAGATACAATGCAACACTGGTCCTTCAAACTATTGGTTCCATGCCAATTTGTAGAGAAATACAATGCATCACAGGTCCTTCAGACTATTGTGTCCATGCCAATTTGTAAAGAGATACAATGCATCACAGCTTCTTCAGACTATTGTGTCCATGTCCATTTGTTGAGATATACAATGCATCACAGGTCCTTCAGAATATTGTGCCCATGCCAATCTGTAGAGAGATACAATGCATCACAGGATCTTCACAATAATATGTCCATGAACATTATCTAGAGAGATACAATGCTTCATAGGTCCTTCAGAATATTGTGTCCATGACAATTTGTAGAGAGATACAATATATCACAGGTCATTCAGAATATTGTGTCCATGCCAATGTTTAGAGAGACACAATGCATAACAGGTCTTTCAAACTATTGTGTCCATGCCAACTTGTAGAGAGATACATTGGATCACAAGTCATTCAGATGATTGTCTTCATGCCAATTTGTAGAGAGATACAATCCATCACAGGTACTTCTGTCTATTGTGCCCATGCCAATTTGTAGTAAGATACAATGCATCACAGGTCCTCCAAACTATTGTGTCCATGAACAATTTGTAGAGAGATACAATACATCACAGGTCCTTCAGGCTATTGTGTCCACACCAATTTGTGGAGAGATACAATGCATCACAGGTCCTTCAGAATATTGTGTCCATGCCAATATGTAGAGAGATACAATGCATCACAGGTCCTTCAGACTATTGAGTCCATGCCAATTTGTAGAGAGATACAATACATCATAGGTCTTTCAGACTATTGTGTCCATGCCAATTTGTAGAGAGATACATAACATCACAGGTCCATCAGACTATTGTGTCGATGAACAATTTGTAGAGAAATACAATGCATCACACTTCTTTCAGACTATTGTATCGATGCCATTTAGCAGAGAGATACAATGCAGCACCAGTACATCAGAATAGTGTGTCCGTGAACAATTCATAGAGAGATACAATGCATCCCAGGTCCTTCTGACTATTGTGTCCATGCCAATTTGTAGAGAGATACAATATATCACAGGTCCTTCAGACTATTGTGTCCATGCCAATGTGTAGAGAGGTACAATGCCAATTTGTAGAGAGATACAATGCATCATATGTTCTTCAGACAATTGTGTCCATGCGAATTTGTAGAGAGATACAATGAATCACAGGTTTTTCAGACTATTGTGTCCATGCCAATGTGTAGAGAGATACAATGCATCACTGGTCCTTAAAACTATTAGTTCCATGCCAATTTATAGAGAAATACAATGCATTACAGGTCCTTCAGACTATTGTGTCCATGCCAATTTGTAAAGAGATACAATGATTCACAGCTTCTTCAGACTATTGTGTCCATGTCCATTTGTAGAGAGATAAAATGCATCACAGGGTCTTCAGACTATTGAGTCCATGAACAGAATGTAGAGACATACAATGTTTCATATGTCCTTCCGACCATTGTGTCAATGCCAATTTGTAGAGAGATAGAATGCATCACAGGTGATTTAGACTATTGTATCCATGCCAATTGGTAGAAAGATACAATGCATCACAGGTCCTTCAGATTATTGAGTACATGCCCATTTGTAGAGAGATACAATGCATCACAGGTTCATCAGACTATAGTGTCCATGAACAATATCTAGAGAGATACAATGCTTCATAGGTCCTTCAGACTATTCAGTCCATGCCAATTTGTGGAGAGATACAATGCATCACAGGTCCTTCAGACTATTGTATGCATGCCAATTTGTAGAGAGATACAATGCAGCACACATACTTCTGACTATTGTGTCCATGAACAATTTATGGAGAGATACAATGCATCACAGGTCCTTCAGACGATCGTGTCATGCCAATTTGTAGTGAGATACATTGCATCACAGGTCCTTCAGACTATTGTATCCATTAAAAATTTGTAGAGAGATACAATACATCACTGGTCCTTCAGACTATTGTGTCCATGCCAATTTGTGGAGAGATACAATGCATCACAGGTCCTTCAGACTTATGTGTCCATACCAATATGTAGAGAGATACAATGCATCACAGGTCCTTCAGACTATTGTGTTTATGTCAATTTCGTGAGAGTACAATGCATCACAGGTCCTTCAGACTATTGTGTCCATGCCAATTTGTAGAGACATGCACTGCATCACAGGTCCTTCAGAATATTGTGTCCATGCCAATTTGTAGGGAGATACAATACTTCACAGTTCCATAAGACTATTGTATCCATGAACAATTTGTAGAGAGATACAATGCTTCACAGATCCTTCAGACTATTGTGTCCATGCCAATATGTAGAGAGATACAATGCATCACAGGTGCTTCAGACAATTATGTCGATGCCAATTTGTAGAGAGATACAATGCATAACAGGTCCTTCAGACTATTGTGTCGAGGCCAATTTGTAGAGAGATAAAATGTATCACAGGTCCTTCAGACTATTGAGTCCATGCCAATTTGTAGAGAGATACAATGCATCACAGGTCCTTCAGACTATTGTGTCCATGGAAATTTGTAGAGAGATAAAATGCATCACAGGTCCTTCAGACTATTGTGTCTATGCCAATGTGTAGAGAGATACCATGCATCAAAGGTCCTTCAGAATATTGTGTCCATGCCAATTTGTAGAGAGATACAATGCATCACAGGTTCTTCAGACTATTGTTTCCATGCCAATGTGTAGAGAGATACAATGCCAATTTGTTAGAAATACAATGCATCACAGGTTCTTCAGAATATTGTGTCCATGCATATTTGTAGAGAGATACAATGCATCACAGGTTGTTCAGACTATTGTGTCCATGCCAATGTGTAGAGAGATACAATGCAACACTGGTCCTTCAAACTATTGGTTCCATGCCAATTTGTAGAGAAATACAATGCATCACAGGTCCTTCAGACTATTGTGTTCATGCCAATTTGTAAAGAGATACAATGCATCACTGCTTCTTCAGACTATTGAGTCCATGTCCATTTGTTAAGATATACAATGCATCACAGGTCCTTCGGACTATTGTGCCCATGCCAATCTGTAGAGAGATACAATGCATCACAGGATCTTCACAATTATGTGTCCATGAACATTATCTAGAGAGATACAATGCTTCATAGGTCCTTCATAATATTGTGTCCATGCCAATTTGTAGAGAGATACAATACATCACAGGTCCGTCGGAATATTGTGTCCATGCCAATGTTTAGAGAGACACAATGCATAACAGGTCTTTCAAACTATTGTGTCCATGCCAACTTGTAGAGAGATACAAAGGATAACAAGTAATTCAGATGATTGTCTTCATGCCAATCTGTAGAACGATACAATCTATCACAGGTCCTTCTGACTAGTGAGTCCATGCCAATTTGTAGAGCGATACAATGCATCACAGGTCCTTCAGACTATTGTGTCCATGGAAATTTGTAGAGAGATAAAATGCATCACTGGTCCTTCAGACTATTGTGTCTATGCCAATGTGTAGAGGGATACAATGCATCACAGCTTCTTCAGACTATTGTGTCCATGCCAATTTGTAGCGATATACAATGCATCACAGGTCCTTCAGACAATGTTGTCCATGCTAATTTGTAGAGAGGTACAATGCATCACAGATCAATCAGACTATTGTGTCCATGCCAATTTGTAGAGAGATACAATGCTTCACAGGTCCTTCAGACTATTGTGTCCATGCTAATTTGTAGAGAGATACAATGCATCACAGGTTCTTCAGACTATTGTTTCTATGCCAATGTGTAGAGAGATACAATGCCAACTTGTAAATAGATACAATGCATGACAGGTTCTTCAGAATATTGTGTCCATACAAATTTGTAGAGAAATACAATGCATCACAGGTTGTTCAGACTATTGTGTCCATGCCAATGTGTAGAGAGATACAATGCATCAAGGGTCCTTCAGAATATTGTGTCCATGCCAATTTGTAGAGAGATACAAGGCATCACAGGTTCTTCAGACTATTGTTTCCATGCCAATGTGTAGAGAGATACAATGCCAATTTTTAGAGAGATACAATGCATCACAGGTTCTTCATAATATTGTGTCCATGCATATTTGTAGAGAGATACAATGCATCACAGGTTGTTCAGACTATTGTGTCCATGCCAATGTGTAGAGAGATACAAGGCAACACTGGTCCTTCAAAATATTAGTTCCATGCCAATTTGTAGAGAAATACAATGCATCACAGGTCCTTCAGACTATTGTGCCCATGCCAATCTGTAGAGAGATACTATGCATCACAGGATCTTCACAATAATGTGTCCATGAACATTATCTAGAGAGATACAATGCTTCATAAGTCCTTCAGACTATTGTGTCCATGCCAATTTGTAGAGAGATACAATACATCACAGGTCCTTCAGAATATTGTGTCAAAGCCAATGTTTAGAGACACACAATGCATAACAGGTCTTTCAAACTATTGTGTCCATGCGAATTTGTAGAGAGATACAATATATCACAGGTTCTTCAGACTATTGTGTCCATGCCAATGTGTAGAGAGATACAATGCAACACTGGTCCTTCAAACTATTGGTTCCATGCCAATTTGTAGAGAAATACAATGCATCACAGGTCCTTCAGTCTATTGTGTCCATGCCAATTTGTAAAGAGATACAATGCATCACAGCTTCTTCAGACTATTGTGTCCATGCCAATTTGTAGCGAGATACAATGCATCACAGGTCCTTCAGACAATGTTGTCCATGCTAATATGTAGAGAGGTACAATGCATCACAGATCAATCAGACTATTGTGTCCATGCCAATTTGTAGAGAGATACAATGCTTCACAGGTCCTTCAGACTATTGTGTCCATGCTAATTTGTAGAGAGATACAATGCATCACAGGTCCTTCAGACTATTGTGTCCATGCCAATTTGTAAAGAGATACAATGCATCACAGCTTCTTCGGACTATTGTGTCCATTTCCATTTGTTGAGATATACAATGCATCACAGGTCCTTCAGACTATTGTGCCAATGCCAATCTGTAGAGAGATACAATGCATCACAGGATCTTCACAATAATGTGTCCATGAACATTATCTAGAGAGATACAATGCTTCATAGGTCCTTCAGACTATTGTGTCCATGCCAATTTGTAGAGAGATACAATACATCACAGGTCCTTCGGAATATTGTGTCAATGCCAATGTTTAGAGAGACACAATGCATAACAGGTCTTTCAAACTATTGTGTCCATGCGAATTTGTAGAGAGATACAATATATCACAGGTTCTTCAGACTATTGTGTCCATGCCAATGTGTAGAGAGATACAATGCAACACTGGTCCTTCAAACTATTGGTTCCATGCCAATTTGTAGAGAAATACAATGCATCACTGGTCCTTAAAACTATTAGTTCCATGCCAATTTATAGAGAAATACAATGCATTACAGGTCCTTCAGACTATTGTGTCCATGCCAATTTGTAAAGAGATACAATGATTCACAGCTTCTTCAGACTATTGTGTCCATGTCCATTTGTAGAGAGATAAAATGCATCACAGGGTCTTCAGACTATTGAGTCCATGAACAGAATGTAGAGACATACAATGTTTCATATGTCCTTCTGACCATTGTGTCAATGCCAATTTGTAGAGAGATAGAATGCATCACAGGTGATTTAGACTATTGTATCCATGCCAATTGGTAGAAAGATACAATGCATCACAGGTCCTTCAGATTATTGAGTACATGCCCATTTGTAGAGAGATACAATGCATCACAGGTTCATCAGACTATAGTGTCCATGAACAATATCTAGAGAGATACAATGCTTCATAGGTCCTTCAGACTATTCAGTCCATGCCAATTTGTGGAGAGATACAATGCATCACAGGTCCTTCAGACTATTGTATGCATGCCAATTTGTAGAGAGATACAATGCAGCACACATACTTCTGACTATTGTGTCCATGAACAATTTATGGAGAGATACAATGCATCACAGGTCCTTCAGACGATCGTGTCATGCCAATTTGTAGTGAGATACATTGCATCACAGGTCCTTCAGACTATTGTATCCATTAAAAATTTGTAGAGAGATACAATACATCACTGGTCCTTCAGACTATTGTGTCCATGCCAATTTGTGGAGAGATACAATGCATCACAGGTCCTTCAGACTTATGTGTCCATACCAATATGTAGAGAGATACAATGCATCACAGGTCCTTCAGACTATTGTGTTTATGTCAATTTCGTGAGAGTACAATGCATCACAGGTCCTTCAGACTATTGTGTCCATGCCAATTTGTAGAGACATGCACTGCATCACAGGTCCTTCAGAATATTGTGTCCATGCCAATTTGTAGGGAGATACAATACTTCACAGTTCCATAAGACTATTGTATCCATGAACAATTTGTAGAGAGATACAATGCTTCACAGATCCTTCAGACTATTGTGTCCATGCCAATATGTAGAGAGATACAATGCATCACAGGTGCTTCAGACAATTATGTCGATGCCAATTTGTAGAGAGATACAATGCATAACAGGTCCTTCAGACTATTGTGTCGAGGCCAATTTGTAGAGAGATAAAATGTATCACAGGTCCTTCAGACTATTGAGTCCATGCCAATTTGTAGAGAGATACAATGCATCACAGGTCCTTCAGACTATTGTGTCCATGGAAATTTGTAGAGAGATAAAATGCATCACAGGTCCTTCAGACTATTGTGTCTATGCCAATGTGTAGAGAGATACCATGCATCAAAGGTCCTTCAGAATATTGTGTCCATGCCAATTTGTAGAGAGATACAATGCATCACAGGTTCTTCAGACTATTGTTTCCATGCCAATGTGTAGAGAGATACAATGCCAATTTGTTAGAAATACAATGCATCACAGGTTCTTCAGAATATTGTGTCCATGCATATTTGTAGAGAGATACAATGCATCACAGGTTGTTCAGACTATTGTGTCCATGCCAATGTGTAGAGAGATACAATGCAACACTGGTCCTTCAAACTATTGGTTCCATGCCAATTTGTAGAGAAATACAATGCATCACAGGTCCTTCAGACTATTGTGTTCATGCCAATTTGTAAAGAGATACAATGCATCACTGCTTCTTCAGACTATTGAGTCCATGTCCATTTGTTAAGATATACAATGCATCACAGGTCCTTCGGACTATTGTGCCCATGCCAATCTGTAGAGAGATACAATGCATCACAGGATCTTCACAATTATGTGTCCATGAACATTATCTAGAGAGATACAATGCTTCATAGGTCCTTCATAATATTGTGTCCATGCCAATTTGTAGAGAGATACAATACATCACAGGTCCGTCGGAATATTGTGTCCATGCCAATGTTTAGAGAGACACAATGCATAACAGGTCTTTCAAACTATTGTGTCCATGCCAACTTGTAGAGAGATACAAAGGATAACAAGTAATTCAGATGATTGTCTTCATGCCAATCTGTAGAACGATACAATCTATCACAGGTCCTTCTGACTAGTGAGTCCATGCCAATTTGTAGAGCGATACAATGCATCACAGGTCCTTCAGACTATTGTGTCCATGGAAATTTGTAGAGAGATAAAATGCATCACTGGTCCTACAGACTATTGTGTCTATGCCAATGTGTAGAGGGATACAATGCATCACAGCTTCTTCAGACTATTGTGTCCATGCCAATTTGTAGCGATATACAATGCATCACAGGTCCTTCAGACAATGTTGTCCATGCTAATTTGTAGAGAGGTACAATGCATCACAGATCAATCAGACTATTGTGTCCATGCCAATTTGTAGAGAGATACAATGCTTCACAGGTCCTTCAGACTATTGTGTCCATGCTAATTTGTAGAGAGATACAATGCATCACAGGTTCTTCAGACTATTGTTTCTATGCCAATGTGTAGAGAGATACAATGCCAACTTGTAAATAGATACAATGCATGACAGGTTCTTCAGAATATTGTGTCCATACAAATTTGTAGAGAAATACAATGCATCACAGGTTGTTCAGACTATTGTGTCCATGCCAATGTGTAGAGAGATACAATGCATCACAGGTCCTTCAGAATATTGTGTCCATGCCAATTTGTAGAGAGATACAAGGCATCACAGGTTCTTCAGACTATTGTTTCCATGCCAATGTGTAGAGAGATACAATGCCAATTTTTAGAGAGATACAATGCATCACAGGTTCTTCATAATATTGTGTCCATGCATATTTGTAGAGAGATACAATGCATCACAGGTTGTTCAGACTATTGTGTCCATGCCAATGTGTAGAGAGATACAAGGCAACACTGGTCCTTCAAAATATTGGTTCCATGCCAATTTGTAGAGAAATACAATGCATCACAGGTCCTTCAGACTATTGTGCCCATGCCAATCTGTAGAGAGATACTATGCATCACAGGATCTTCACAATAATGTGTCCATGAACATTATCTAGAGAGATACAATGCTTCATAAGTCCTTCAGACTATTGTGTCCATGCCAATTTGTAGAGAGATACAATACATCACAGGTCCTTCAGAATATTGTGTCAAAGCCAATGTTTAGAGGCACACAATGCATAACAGGTCTTTCAAACTATTGTGTCCATGCGAATTTGTAGAGAGATACAATATATCACAGGTTCTTCAGACTATTGTGTCCATGCCAATGTGTAGAGAGATACAATGCAACACTGGTCCTTCAAACTATTGGTTCCATGCCAATTTGTAGAGAAATACAATGCATCACAGGTCCTTCAGTCTATTGTGTCCATGCCAATTTGTAAAGAGATACAATGCATCACAGCTTCTTCAGACTATTGTGTCCATGCCAATTTGTAGCGAGATACAATGCATCACAGGTCCTTCAGACAATGTTGTCCATGCTAATATGTAGAGAGGTACAATGCATCACAGATCAATCAGACTATTGTGTCCATGCCAATTTGTAGAGAGATACAATGCTTCACAGGTCCTTCAGACTATTGTGTCCATGCTAATTTGTAGAGAGATACAATGCATCACAGGTCCTTCAGACTATTGTGTCCATGGAAATTTGTAGAGAGATAAAATGCATCACTGGTCCTTCAGACTATTGTGTCTATGCCAATGTGTAGAGGGATACAATGCATCACAGCTTCTTCAGACTATTGTGTCCATGCCAATTTGTAGCGATATACAATGCATCACAGGTCCTTCAGACAATGTTGTCCATGCTAATTTGTAGAGAGGTACAATGCATCACAGATCAATCAGACTATTGTGTCCATGCCAATTTGTAGAGAGATACAATGCTTCACAGGTCCTTCAGACTATTGTGTCCATGCTAATTTGTAGAGAGATACAATGCATCACAGGTTCTTCAGACTATTGTTTCTATGCCAATGTGTAGAGAGATACAATGCCAACTTGTAAATAGATACAATGCATGACAGGTTCTTCAGAATATTGTGTCCATACAAATTTGTAGAGAAATACAATGCATCACAGGTTGTTCAGACTATTGTGTCCATGCCAATGTGTAGAGAGATACAATGCATCACAGGTCCTTCAGAATATTGTGTCCATGCCAATTTGTAGAGAGATACAAGGCATCACAGGTTCTTCAGACTATTGTTTCCATGCCAATGTGTAGAGAGATACAATGCCAATTTTTAGAGAGATACAATGCATCACAGGTTCTTCATAATATTGTGTCCATGCATATTTGTAGAGAGATACAATGCATCACAGGTTGTTCAGACTATTGTGTCCATGCCAATGTGTAGAGAGATACAAGGCAACACTGGTCCTTCAAAATATTGGTTCCATGCCAATTTGTAGAGAAATACAATGCATCACAGGTCCTTCAGACTATTGTGCCCATGCCAATCTGTAGAGAGATACTATGCATCACAGGATCTTCACAATAATGTGTCCATGAACATTATCTAGAGAGATACAATGCTTCATAAGTCCTTCAGACTATTGTGTCCATGCCAATTTGTAGAGAGATACAATACATCACAGGTCCTTCAGAATATTGTGTCAAAGCCAATGTTTAGAGACACACAATGCATAACAGGTCTTTCAAACTATTGTGTCCATGCGAATTTGTAGAGAGATACAATATATCACAGGTTCTTCAGACTATTGTGTCCATGCCAATGTGTAGAGAGATACAATGCAACACTGGTCCTTCAAACTATTGGTTCCATGCCAATTTGTAGAGAAATACAATGCATCACAGGTCCTTCAGTCTATTGTGTCCATGCCAATTTGTAAAGAGATACAATGCATCACAGCTTCTTCAGACTATTGTGTCCATGCCAATTTGTAGCGAGATACAATGCATCACAGGTCCTTCAGACAATGTTGTCCATGCTAATATGTAGAGAGGTACAATGCATCACAGATCAATCAGACTATTGTGTCCATGCCAATTTGTAGAGAGATACAATGCTTCACAGGTCCTTCAGACTATTGTGTCCATGCTAATTTGTAGAGAGATACAATGCATCACAGGTCCTTCAGACTATTGTGTCCATGCCAATTTGTAAAGAGATACAATGCATCACAGCTTCTTCGGACTATTGTGTCCATTTCCATTTGTTGAGATATACAATGCATCACAGGTCCTTCAGACTATTGTGCCAATGCCAATCTGTAGAGAGATACAATGCATCACAGGATCTTCACAATAATGTGTCCATGAACATTATCTAGAGAGATACAATGCTTCATAGGTCCTTCAGACTATTGTGTCCATGCCAATTTGTAGAGAGATACAATACATCACAGGTCCTTCGGAATATTGTGTCAATGCCAATGTTTAGAGAGACACAATGCATAACAGGTCTTTCAAACTATTGTGTCCATGCGAATTTGTAGAGAGATACAATATATCACAGGTTCTTCAGACTATTGTGTCCATGCCAATGTGTAGAGAGATACAATGCAACACTGGTCCTTCAAACTATTGGTTCCATGCCAATTTGTAGAGAAATACAATGCATCACTGGTCCTTAAAACTATTAGTTCCATGCCAATTTATAGAGAAATACAATGCATTACAGGTCCTTCAGACTATTGTGTCCATGCCAATTTGTAAAGAGATACAATGATTCACAGCTTCTTCAGACTATTGTGTCCATGTCCATTTGTAGAGAGATAAAATGCATCACAGGGTCTTCAGACTATTGAGTCCATGAACAGAATGTAGAGACATACAATGTTTCATATGTCCTTCTGACCATTGTGTCAATGCCAATTTGTAGAGAGATAGAATGCATCACAGGTGATTTAGACTATTGTATCCATGCCAATTGGTAGAAAGATACAATGCATCACAGGTCCTTCAGATTATTGAGTACATGCCCATTTGTAGAGAGATACAATGCATCACAGGTTCATCAGACTATAGTGTCCATGAACAATATCTAGAGAGATACAATGCTTCATAGGTCCTTCAGACTATTCAGTCCATGCCAATTTGTGGAGAGATACAATGCATCACAGGTCCTTCAGACTATTGTATGCATGCCAATTTGTAGAGAGATACAATGCAGCACACATACTTCTGACTATTGTGTCCATGAACAATTTATGGAGAGATACAATGCATCACAGGTCCTTCAGACGATCGTGTCATGCCAATTTGTAGTGAGATACATTGCATCACAGGTCCTTCAGACTATTGTATCCATTAAAAATTTGTAGAGAGATACAATACATCACTGGTCCTTCAGACTATTGTGTCCATGCCAATTTGTGGAGAGATACAATGCATCACAGGTCCTTCAGACTTATGTGTCCATACCAATATGTAGAGAGATACAATGCATCACAGGTCCTTCAGACTATTGTGTTTATGTCAATTTCGTGAGAGTACAATGCATCACAGGTCCTTCAGACTATTGTGTCCATGCCAATTTGTAGAGACATGCACTGCATCACAGGTCCTTCAGAATATTGTGTCCATGCCAATTTGTAGGGAGATACAATACTTCACAGTTCCATAAGACTATTGTATCCATGAACAATTTGTAGAGAGATACAATGCTTCACAGATCCTTCAGACTATTGTGTCCATGCCAATATGTAGAGAGATACAATGCATCACAGGTGCTTCAGACAATTATGTCGATGCCAATTTGTAGAGAGATACAATGCATAACAGGTCCTTCAGACTATTGTGTCGAGGCCAATTTGTAGAGAGATAAAATGTATCACAGGTCCTTCAGACTATTGAGTCCATGCCAATTTGTAGAGAGATACAATGCATCACAGGTCCTTCAGACTATTGTGTCCATGGAAATTTGTAGAGAGATAAAATGCATCACAGGTCCTTCAGACTATTGTGTCTATGCCAATGTGTAGAGAGATACCATGCATCAAAGGTCCTTCAGAATATTGTGTCCATGCCAATTTGTAGAGAGATACAATGCATCACAGGTTCTTCAGACTATTGTTTCCATGCCAATGTGTAGAGAGATACAATGCCAATTTGTTAGAAATACAATGCATCACAGGTTCTTCAGAATATTGTGTCCATGCATATTTGTAGAGAGATACAATGCATCACAGGTTGTTCAGACTATTGTGTCCATGCCAATGTGTAGAGAGATACAATGCAACACTGGTCCTTCAAACTATTGGTTCCATGCCAATTTGTAGAGAAATACAATGCATCACAGGTCCTTCAGACTATTGTGTTCATGCCAATTTGTAAAGAGATACAATGCATCACTGCTTCTTCAGACTATTGAGTCCATGTCCATTTGTTAAGATATACAATGCATCACAGGTCCTTCGGACTATTGTGCCCATGCCAATCTGTAGAGAGATACAATGCATCACAGGATCTTCACAATTATGTGTCCATGAACATTATCTAGAGAGATACAATGCTTCATAGGTCCTTCATAATATTGTGTCCATGCCAATTTGTAGAGAGATACAATACATCACAGGTCCGTCGGAATATTGTGTCCATGCCAATGTTTAGAGAGACACAATGCATAACAGGTCTTTCAAACTATTGTGTCCATGCCAACTTGTAGAGAGATACAAAGGATAACAAGTAATTCAGATGATTGTCTTCATGCCAATCTGTAGAACGATACAATCTATCACAGGTCCTTCTGACTAGTGAGTCCATGCCAATTTGTAGAGCGATACAATGCATCACAGGTCCTTCAGACTATTGTGTCCATGGAAATTTGTAGAGAGATAAAATGCATCACTGGTCCTACAGACTATTGTGTCTATGCCAATGTGTAGAGGGATACAATGCATCACAGCTTCTTCAGACTATTGTGTCCATGCCAATTTGTAGCGATATACAATGCATCACAGGTCCTTCAGACAATGTTGTCCATGCTAATTTGTAGAGAGGTACAATGCATCACAGATCAATCAGACTATTGTGTCCATGCCAATTTGTAGAGAGATACAATGCTTCACAGGTCCTTCAGACTATTGTGTCCATGCTAATTTGTAGAGAGATACAATGCATCACAGGTTCTTCAGACTATTGTTTCTATGCCAATGTGTAGAGAGATACAATGCCAACTTGTAAATAGATACAATGCATGACAGGTTCTTCAGAATATTGTGTCCATACAAATTTGTAGAGAAATACAATGCATCACAGGTTGTTCAGACTATTGTGTCCATGCCAATGTGTAGAGAGATACAATGCATCACAGGTCCTTCAGAATATTGTGTCCATGCCAATTTGTAGAGAGATACAAGGCATCACAGGTTCTTCAGACTATTGTTTCCATGCCAATGTGTAGAGAGATACAATGCCAATTTTTAGAGAGATACAATGCATCACAGGTTCTTCATAATATTGTGTCCATGCATATTTGTAGAGAGATACAATGCATCACAGGTTGTTCAGACTATTGTGTCCATGCCAATGTGTAGAGAGATACAAGGCAACACTGGTCCTTCAAAATATTGGTTCCATGCCAATTTGTAGAGAAATACAATGCATCACAGGTCCTTCAGACTATTGTGCCCATGCCAATCTGTAGAGAGATACTATGCATCACAGGATCTTCACAATAATGTGTCCATGAACATTATCTAGAGAGATACAATGCTTCATAAGTCCTTCAGACTATTGTGTCCATGCCAATTTGTAGAGAGATACAATACATCACAGGTCCTTCAGAATATTGTGTCAAAGCCAATGTTTAGAGGCACACAATGCATAACAGGTCTTTCAAACTATTGTGTCCATGCGAATTTGTAGAGAGATACAATATATCACAGGTTCTTCAGACTATTGTGTCCATGCCAATGTGTAGAGAGATACAATGCAACACTGGTCCTTCAAACTATTGGTTCCATGCCAATTTGTAGAGAAATACAATGCATCACAGGTCCTTCAGTCTATTGTGTCCATGCCAATTTGTAAAGAGATACAATGCATCACAGCTTCTTCAGACTATTGTGTCCATGCCAATTTGTAGCGAGATACAATGCATCACAGGTCCTTCAGACAATGTTGTCCATGCTAATATGTAGAGAGGTACAATGCATCACAGATCAATCAGACTATTGTGTCCATGCCAATTTGTAGAGAGATACAATGCTTCACAGGTCCTTCAGACTATTGTGTCCATGCTAATTTGTAGAGAGATACAATGCATCACAGGTCCTTCAGACTATTGTGTCCATGGAAATTTGTAGAGAGATAAAATGCATCACTGGTCCTTCAGACTATTGTGTCTATGCCAATGTGTAGAGGGATACAATGCATCACAGCTTCTTCAGACTATTGTGTCCATGCCAATTTGTAGCGATATACAATGCATCACAGGTCCTTCAGACAATGTTGTCCATGCTAATTTGTAGAGAGGTACAATGCATCACAGATCAATCAGACTATTGTGTCCATGCCAATTTGTAGAGAGATACAATGCTTCACAGGTCCTTCAGACTATTGTGTCCATGCTAATTTGTAGAGAGATACAATGCATCACAGGTTCTTCAGACTATTGTTTCTATGCCAATGTGTAGAGAGATACAATGCCAACTTGTAAATAGATACAATGCATGACAGGTTCTTCAGAATATTGTGTCCATACAAATTTGTAGAGAAATACAATGCATCACAGGTTGTTCAGACTATTGTGTCCATGCCAATGTGTAGAGAGATACAATGCATCACAGGTCCTTCAGAATATTGTGTCCATGCCAATTTGTAGAGAGATACAAGGCATCACAGGTTCTTCAGACTATTGTTTCCATGCCAATGTGTAGAGAGATACAATGCCAATTTTTAGAGAGATACAATGCATCACAGGTTCTTCATAATATTGTGTCCATGCATATTTGTAGAGAGATACAATGCATCACAGGTTGTTCAGACTATTGTGTCCATGCCAATGTGTAGAGAGATACAAGGCAACACTGGTCCTTCAAAATATTGGTTCCATGCCAATTTGTAGAGAAATACAATGCATCACAGGTCCTTCAGACTATTGTGCCCATGCCAATCTGTAGAGAGATACTATGCATCACAGGATCTTCACAATAATGTGTCCATGAACATTATCTAGAGAGATACAATGCTTCATAAGTCCTTCAGACTATTGTGTCCATGCCAATTTGTAGAGAGATACAATACATCACAGGTCCTTCAGAATATTGTGTCAAAGCCAATGTTTAGAGACACACAATGCATAACAGGTCTTTCAAACTATTGTGTCCATGCGAATTTGTAGAGAGATACAATATATCACAGGTTCTTCAGACTATTGTGTCCATGCCAATGTGTAGAGAGATACAATGCAACACTGGTCCTTCAAACTATTGGTTCCATGCCAATTTGTAGAGAAATACAATGCATCACAGGTCCTTCAGTCTATTGTGTCCATGCCAATTTGTAAAGAGATACAATGCATCACAGCTTCTTCAGACTATTGTGTCCATGCCAATTTGTAGCGAGATACAATGCATCACAGGTCCTTCAGACAATGTTGTCCATGCTAATATGTAGAGAGGTACAATGCATCACAGATCAATCAGACTATTGTGTCCATGCCAATTTGTAGAGAGATACAATGCTTCACAGGTCCTTCAGACTATTGTGTCCATGCTAATTTGTAGAGAGATACAATGCATCACAGGTCCTTCAGACTATTGTGTCCATGCCAATTTGTAAAGAGATACAATGCATCACAGCTTCTTCGGACTATTGTGTCCATTTCCATTTGTTGAGATATACAATGCATCACAGGTCCTTCAGACTATTGTGCCAATGCCAATCTGTAGAGAGATACAATGCATCACAGGATCTTCACAATAATGTGTCCATGAACATTATCTAGAGAGATACAATGCTTCATAGGTCCTTCAGACTATTGTGTCCATGCCAATTTGTAGAGAGATACAATACATCACAGGTCCTTCGGAATATTGTGTCAATGCCAATGTTTAGAGAGACACAATGCATAACAGGTCTTTCAAACTATTGTGTCCATGCGAATTTGTAGAGAGATACAATATATCACAGGTTCTTCAGACTATTGTGTCCATGCCAATGTGTAGAGAGATACAATGCAACACTGGTCCTTCAAACTATTGGTTCCATGCCAATTTGTAGAGAAATAAAATGCATCACTGGTCCTTAAAACTATTAGTTCCATGCCAATTTATAGAGAAATACAATGCATTACAGGTCCTTCAGACTATTGTGTCCATGCCAATTTGTAAAGAGATACAATGATTCACAGCTTCTTCAGACTATTGTGTCCATGTCCATTTGTAGAGAGATAAAATGCATCACAGGGTCTTCAGACTATTGAGTCCATGAACAGAATGTAGAGACATACAATGTTTCATATGTCCTTCCGACCATTGTGTCAATGCCAATTTGTAGAGAGATAGAATGCATCACAGGTGATTTAGACTATTGTATCCATGCCAATTGGTAGAAAGATACAATGCATCACAGGTCCTTCAGATTATTGAGTACATGCCCATTTGTAGAGAGATACAATGCATCACAGGTTCATCAGACTATAGTGTCCATGAACAATATCTAGAGAGATACAATGCTTCATAGGTCCTTCAGACTATTCAGTCCATGCCAATTTGTGGAGAGATACAATGCATCACAGGTCCTTCAGACTATTGTATGCATGCCAATTTGTAGAGAGATACAATGCAGCACACATACTTCTGACTATTGTGTCCATGAACAATTTATGGAGAGATACAATGCATCACAGGTCCTTCAGACGATCGTGTCATGCCAATTTGTAGTGAGATACATTGCATCACAGGTCCTTCAGACTATTGTATCCATTAAAAATTTGTAGAGAGATACAATACATCACTGGTCCTTCAGACTATTGTGTCCATGCCAATTTGTGGAGAGATACAATGCATCACAGGTCCTTCAGACTTATGTGTCCATACCAATATGTAGAGAGATACAATGCATCACAGGACCTTCAGACTATTGTGTTTATGTCAATTTCGTGAGAGTACAATGCATCACAGGTCCTTCAGACTATTGTGTCCATGCCAATTTGTAGAGACATGCACTGCATCACAGGTCCTTCAGAATATTGTGTCCATGCCAATTTGTAGGGAGATACAATACTTCACAGTTCCATAAGACTATTGTATCCATGAACAATTTGTAGAGAGATACAATGCTTCACAGATCCTTCAGACTATTGTGTCCATGCCAATATGTAGAGAGATACAATGCATCACAGGTGCTTCAGACAATTATGTCGATGCCAATTTGTAGAGAGATACAATGCATAACAGGTCCTTCAGACTATTGTGTCGAGGCCAATTTGTAGAGAGATAAAATGTATCACAGGTCCTTCAGACTATTGAGTCCATGCCAATTTGTAGAGAGATACAATGCATCACAGGTCCTTCAGACTATTGTGTCCATGGAAATTTGTAGAGA
Organism: Narcine bancroftii; assembly: GCF_036971445.1. NCBI lineage: Eukaryota > Metazoa > Chordata > Chondrichthyes > Torpediniformes > Narcinidae > Narcine > Narcine bancroftii. Next base: position 58,428,079 of record NC_091471.1, on the reverse strand, counting down.
GATAAAATGCATCACAGGTCCTTCAGACTATTGTGTCTATGCCAATGTGTAGAGAGATACCATGCATCAAAGGTCCTTCAGAATATTGTGTCCATGCCAATTTGTAGAGAGATACAATGCATCACAGGTTCTTCAGACTATTGTTTCCATGCCAATGTGTAGAGAGATACAATGCCAATTTGTTAGAAATACAATGCATCACAGGTTCTTCAGAATATTGTGTCCATGCATATTTGTAGAGAGATACAATGCATCACAGGTTGTTCAGACTATTGTGTCCATGCCAATGTGTAGAGAGATACAATGCAACACTGGTCCTTCAAACTATTGGTTCCATGCCAATTTGTAGAGAAATACAATGCATCACAGGTCCTTCAGACTATTGTGTTCATGCCAATTTGTAAAGAGATACAATGCATCACTGCTTCTTCAGACTATTGAGTCCATGTCCATTTGTTAAGATATACAATGCATCACAGGTCCTTCGGACTATTGTGCCCATGCCAATCTGTAGAGAGATACAATGCATCACAGGATCTTCACAATTATGTGTCCATGAACATTATCTAGAGAGATACAATGCTTCATAGGTCCTTCATAATATTGTGTCCATGCCAATTTGTAGAGAGATACAATACATCACAGGTCCGTCGGAATATTGTGTCCATGCCAATGTTTAGAGAGACACAATGCATAACAGGTCTTTCAAACTATTGTGTCCATGCCAACTTGTAGAGAGATACAAAGGATAACAAGTAATTCAGATGATTGTCTTCATGCCAATCTGTAGTACGATACAATCTATCACAGGTCCTTCTGACTAGTGAGTCCATGCCAATTTGTAGAGCGATACAATGCATCACAGGTCCTTCAGACTATTGTGTCCATGGAAATTTGTAGAGAGATAAAATGCATCACTGGTCCTTCAGACTATTGTGTCTATGCCAATGTGTAGAGGGATACAATGCATCACAGCTTCTTCAGACTATTGTGTCCATGCCAATTTGTAGCGATATACAATGCATCACAGGTCCTTCAGACAATGTTGTCCATGCTAATTTGTAGAGAGGTACAATGCATCACAGATCAATCAGACTATTGTGTCCATGCCAATTTGTAGAGAGATACAATGCTTCACAGGTCCTTCAGACTATTGTGTCCATGCTAATTTGTAGAGAGATACAATGCATCACAGGTTCTTCAGACTATTGTTTCTATGCCAATGTGTAGAGAGATACAATGCCAACTTGTAAATAGATACAATGCATGACAGGTTCTTCAGAATATTGTGTCCATACAAATTTGTAGAGAAATACAATGCATCACAGGTTGTTCAGACTATTGTGTCCATGCCAATGTGTAGAGAGATACAATGCATCACAGGTCCTTCAGAATATTGTGTCCATGCCAATTTGTAGAGAGATACAAGGCATCACAGGTTCTTCAGACTATTGTTTCCATGCCAATGTGTAGAGAGATACAATGCCAATTTTTAGAGAGATACAATGCATCACAGGTTCTTCATAATATTGTGTCCATGCATATTTGTAGAGAGATACAATGCATCACAGGTTGTTCAGACTATTGTGTCCATGCCAATGTGTAGAGAGATACAAGGCAACACTGGTCCTTCAAAATATTAGTTCCATGCCAATTTGTAGAGAAATACAATGCATCACAGGTCCTTCAGACTATTGTGCCCATGCCAATCTGTAGAGAGATACTATGCATCACAGGATCTTCACAATAATGTGTCCATGAACATTATCTAGAGAGATACAATGCTTCATAAGTCCTTCAGACTATTGTGTCCATGCCAATTTGTAGAGAGATACAATACATCACAGGTCCTTCAGAATATTGTGTCAAAGCCAATGTTTAGAGACACACAATGCATAACAGGTCTTTCAAACTATTGTGTCCATGCGAATTTGTAGAGAGATACAATATATCACAGGTTCTTCAGACTATTGTGTCCATGCCAATGTGTAGAGAGATACAATGCAACACTGGTCCTTCAAACTATTGGTTCCATGCCAATTTGTAGAGAAATACAATGCATCACAGGTCCTTCAGTCTATTGTGTCCATGCCAATTTGTAAAGAGATACAATGCATCACAGCTTCTTCAGACTATTGTGTCCATGCCAATTTGTAGCGAGATACAATGCATCACAGGTCCTTCAGACAATGTTGTCCATGCTAATATGTAGAGAGGTACAATGCATCACAGATCAATCAGACTATTGTGTCCATGCCAATTTGTAGAGAGATACAATGCTTCACAGGTCCTTCAGACTATTGTGTCCATGCTAATTTGTAGAGAGATACAATGCATCACAGGTCCTTCAGACTATTGTGTCCATGCCAATTTGTAAAGAGATACAATGCATCACAGCTTCTTCGGACTATTGTGTCCATTTCCATTTGTTGAGATATACAATGCATCACAGGTCCTTCAGACTATTGTGCCAATGCCAATCTGTAGAGAGATACAATGCATCACAGGATCTTCACAATAATGTGTCCATGAACATTATCTAGAGAGATACAATGCTTCATAGGTCCTTCAGACTATTGTGTCCATGCCAATTTGTAGAGAGATACAATACATCACAGGTCCTTCGGAATATTGTGTCAATGCCAATGTTTAGAGAGACACAATGCATAACAGGTCTTTCAAACTATTGTGTCCATGCGAATTTGTAGAGAGATACAATATATCACAGGTTCTTCAGACTATTGTGTCCATGCCAATGTGTAGAGAGATACAATGCAACACTGGTCCTTCAAACTATTGGTTCCATGCCAATTTGTAGAGAAATACAATGCATCACTGGTCCTTAAAACTATTAGTTCCATGCCAATTTATAGAGAAATACAATGCATTACAGGTCCTTCAGACTATTGTGTCCATGCCAATTTGTAAAGAGATACAATGATTCACAGCTTCTTCAGACTATTGTGTCCATGTCCATTTGTAGAGAGATAAAATGCATCACAGGGTCTTCAGACTATTGAGTCCATGAACAGAATGTAGAGACATACAATGTTTCATATGTCCTTCTGACCATTGTGTCAATGCCAATTTGTAGAGAGATAGAATGCATCACAGGTGATTTAGACTATTGTATCCATGCCAATTGGTAGAAAGATACAATGCATCACAGGTCCTTCAGATTATTGAGTACATGCCCATTTGTAGAGAGATACAATGCATCACAGGTTCATCAGACTATAGTGTCCATGAACAATATCTAGAGAGATACAATGCTTCATAGGTCCTTCAGACTATTCAGTCCATGCCAATTTGTGGAGAGATACAATGCATCACAGGTCCTTCAGACTATTGTATGCATGCCAATTTGTAGAGAGATACAATGCAGCACACATACTTCTGACTATTGTGTCCATGAACAATTTATGGAGAGATACAATGCATCACAGGTCCTTCAGACGATTGTGTCATGCCAATTTGTAGTGAGATACATTGCATCACAGGTCCTTCAGACTATTGTATCCATTAAAAATTTGTAGAGAGATACAATACATCACTGGTCCTTCAGACTATTGTGTCCATGCCAATTTGTGGAGAGATACAATGCATCACAGGTCCTTCAGACTTATGTGTCCATACCAATATGTAGAGAGATACAATGCATCACAGGTCCTTCAGACTATTGTGTTTATGTCAATTTCGTGAGAGTACAATGCATCACAGGTCCTTCAGACTATTGTGTCCATGCCAATTTGTAGAGACATGCACTGCATCACAGGTCCTTCAGAATATTGTGTCCATGCCAATTTGTAGGGAGATACAATACTTCACAGTTCCATAAGACTATTGTATCCATGAACAATTTGTAGAGAGATACAATGCTTCACAGATCCTTCAGACTATTGTGTCCATGCCAATATGTAGAGAGATACAATGCATCACAGGTGCTTCAGACAATTATGTCGATGCCAATTTGTAGAGAGATACAATGCATAACAGGTCCTTCAGACTATTGTGTCGAGGCCAATTTGTAGAGAGATAAAATGTATCACAGGTCCTTCAGACTATTGAGTCCATGCCAATTTGTAGAGAGATACAATGCATCACAGGTCCTTCAGACTATTGTGTCCATGGAAATTTGTAGAGAGATAAAATGCATCACAGGTCCTTCAGACTATTGTGTCTATGCCAATGTGTAGAGAGATACCATGCATCAAAGTCCTTCAGAATATTGTGTCCATGCCAATTTGTAGAGAGATACAATGCATCACAGGTTCTTCAGACTATTGTTTCCATGCCAATGTGTAGAGAGATACAATGCCAATTTGTTAGAAATACAATGCATCACAGGTTCTTCAGAATATTGTGTCCATGCATATTTGTAGAGAGATACAATGCATCACAGGTTGTTCAGACTATTGTGTCCATGCCAATGTGTAGAGAGATACAATGCAACACTGGTCCTTCAAACTATTGGTTCCATGCCAATTTGTAGAGAAATACAATGCATCACAGGTCCTTCAGACTATTGTGTTCATGCCAATTTGTAAAGAGATACAATGCATCACTGCTTCTTCAGACTATTGAGTCCATGTCCATTTGTTAAGATATACAATGCATCACAGGTCCTTCGGACTATTGTGCCCATGCCAATCTGTAGAGAGATACAATGCATCACAGGATCTTCACAATTATGTGTCCATGAACATTATCTAGAGAGATACAATGCTTCATAGGTCCTTCATAATATTGTGTCCATGCCAATTTGTAGAGAGATACAATACATCACAGGTCCGTCGGAATATTGTGTCCATGCCAATGTTTAGAGAGACACAATGCATAACAGGTCTTTCAAACTATTGTGTCCATGCCAACTTGTAGAGAGATACAAAGGATAACAAGTAATTCAGATGATTGTCTTCATGCCAATCTGTAGAACGATACAATCTATCACAGGTCCTTCTGACTAGTGAGTCCATGCCAATTTGTAGAGCGATACAATGCATCACAGGTCCTTCAGACTATTGTGTCCATGGAAATTTGTAGAGAGATAAAATGCATCACTGGTCCTACAGACTATTGTGTCTATGCCAATGTGTAGAGGGATACAATGCATCACAGCTTCTTCAGACTATTGTGTCCATGCCAATTTGTAGCGATATACAATGCATCACAGGTCCTTCAGACAATGTTGTCCATGCTAATTTGTAGAGAGGTACAATGCATCACAGATCAATCAGACTATTGTGTCCATGCCAATTTGTAGAGAGATACAATGCTTCACAGGTCCTTCAGACTATTGTGTCCATGCTAATTTGTAGAGAGATACAATGCATCACAGGTTCTTCAGACTATTGTTTCTATGCCAATGTGTAGAGAGATACAATGCCAACTTGTAAATAGATACAATGCATGACAGGTTCTTCAGAATATTGTGTCCATACAAATTTGTAGAGAAATACAATGCATCACAGGTTGTTCAGACTATTGTGTCCATGCCAATGTGTAGAGAGATACAATGCATCACAGGTCCTTCAGAATATTGTGTCCATGCCAATTTGTAGAGAGATACAAGGCATCACAGGTTCTTCAGACTATTGTTTCCATGCCAATGTGTAGAGAGATACAATGCCAATTTTTAGAGAGATACAATGCATCACAGGTTCTTCATAATATTGTGTCCATGCATATTTGTAGAGAGATACAATGCATCACAGGTTGTTCAGACTATTGTGTCCATGCCAATGTGTAGAGAGATACAAGGCAACACTGGTCCTTCAAAATATTGGTTCCATGCCAATTTGTAGAGAAATACAATGCATCACAGGTCCTTCAGACTATTGTGCCCATGCCAATCTGTAGAGAGATACTATGCATCACAGGATCTTCACAATAATGTGTCCATGAACATTATCTAGAGAGATACAATGCTTCATAAGTCCTTCAGACTATTGTGTCCATGCCAATTTGTAGAGAGATAAAATACATCACAGGTCCTTCAGAATATTGTGTCAAAGCCAATGTTTAGAGGCACACAATGCATAACAGGTCTTTCAAACTATTGTGTCCATGCGAATTTGTAGAGAGATACAATATATCACAGGTTCTTCAGACTATTGTGTCCATGCCAATGTGTAGAGAGATACAATGCAACACTGGTCCTTCAAACTATTGGTTCCATGCCAATTTGTAGAGAAATACAATGCATCACAGGTCCTTCAGTCTATTGTGTCCATGCCAATTGGTAAAGAGATACAATGCATCACAGCTTCTTCAGACTATTGTGTCCATGCCAATTTGTAGCGAGATACAATGCATCACAGGTCCTTCAGACAATGTTGTCCATGCTAATATGTAGAGAGGTACAATGCATCACAGATCAATCAGACTATTGTGTCCATGCCAATTTGTAGAGAGATACAATGCTTCACAGGTCCTTCAGACTATTGTGTCCATGCTAATTTGTAGAGAGATACAATGCATCACAGGTCCTTCAGACTATTGTGTCCATGGAAATTTGTAGAGAGATAAAATGCATCACTGGTCCTTCAGACTATTGTGTCTATGCCAATGTGTAGAGGGATACAATGCATCACAGCTTCTTCAGACTATTGTGTCCATGCCAATTTGTAGCGATATACAATGCATCACAGGTCCTTCAGACAATGTTGTCCATGCTAATTTGTAGAGAGGTACAATGCATCACAGATCAATCAGACTATTGTGTCCATGCCAATTTGTAGAGAGATACAATGCTTCACAGGTCCTTCAGACTATTGTGTCCATGCTAATTTGTAGAGAGATACAATGCATCACAGGTTCTTCAGACTACTGTTTCTATGCCAATGTGTAGAGAGATACAATGCCAACTTGTAAATAGATACAATGCATGACAGGTTCTTCAGAATATTGTGTCCATACAAATTTGTAGAGAAATACAATGCATCACAGGTTGTTCAGACTATTGTGTCCATGCCAATGTGTAGAGAGATACAATGCATCACAGGTCCTTCAGAATATTGTGTCCATGCCAATTTGTAGAGAGATACAAGGCATCACAGGTTCTTCAGACTATTGTTTCCATGCCAATGTGTAGAGAGATACAATGCCAATTTTTAGAGAGATACAATGCATCACAGGTTCTTCATAATATTGTGTCCATGCATATTTGTAGAGAGATACAATGCATCACAGGTTGTTCAGACTATTGTGTCCATGCCAATGTGTAGAGAGATACAAGGCAACACTGGTCCTTCAAAATATTGGTTCCATGCCAATTTGTAGAGAAATACAATGCATCACAGGTCCTTCAGACTATTGTGCCCATGCCAATCTGTAGAGAGATACTATGCATCACAGGATCTTCACAATAATGTGTCCATGAACATTATCTAGAGAGATACAATGCTTCATAAGTCCTTCAGACTATTGTGTCCATGCCAATTTGTAGAGAGATACAATACATCACAGGTCCTTCAGAATATTGTGTCAAAGCCAATGTTTAGAGACACACAATGCATAACAGGTCTTTCAAACTATTGTGTCCATGCGAATTTGTAGAGAGATACAATATATCACAGGTTCTTCAGACTATTGTGTCCATGCCAATTTGTAAAGAGATACAATGCATCACAGCTTCTTCAGACTATTGTGTCCATGCCAATTTGTAAAGAGATACAATGCATCACAGCTTCTTCAGACTATTGTGTCCATGCCAATTTGTAGCGAGATACAATGCATCACAGGTCCTTCAGACAATGTTGTCCATGCTAATATGTAGAGAGGTACAATGCATCACAGATCAATCAGACTATTGTGTCCATGCCAATTTGTAGAGAGATACAATGCTTCACAGGTCCTTCAGACTATTGTGTCCATGCTAATTTGTAGAGAGATACAATGCATCACAGGTCCTTCAGACTATTGTGTCCATGCCAATTTGTAAAGAGATACAATGCATCACAGCTTCTTCGGACTATTGTGTCCATTTCCATTTGTTGAGATATACAATGCATCACAGGTCCTTCAGACTATTGTGCCAATGCCAATCTGTAGAGAGATACAATGCATCACAGGATCTTCACAATAATGTGTCCATGAACATTATCTAGAGAGATACAATGCTTCATAGGTCCTTCAGACTATTGTGTCCATGCCAATTTGTAGAGAGATACAATACATCACAGGTCCTTCGGAATATTGTGTCAATGCCAATGTTTAGAGAGACACAATGCATAACAGGTCTTTCAAACTATTGTGTCCATGCGAATTTGTAGAGAGATACAATATATCACAGGTTCTTCAGACTATTGTGTCCATGCCAATGTGTAGAGAGATACAATGCAACACTGGTCCTTCAAACTATTGGTTCCATGCCAATTTGTAGAGAAATAAAATGCATCACTGGTCCTTAAAACTATTAGTTCCATGCCAATTTATAGAGAAATACAATGCATTACAGGTCCTTCAGACTATTGTGTCCATGCCAATTTGTAAAGAGATACAATGATTCACAGCTTCTTCAGACTATTGTGTCCATGTCCATTTGTAGAGAGATAAAATGCATCACAGGGTCTTCAGACTATTGAGTCCATGAACAGAATGTAGAGACATACAATGTTTCATATGTCCTTCCGACCATTGTGTCAATGCCAATTTGTAGAGAGATAGAATGCATCACAGGTGATTTAGACTATTGTATCCATGCCAATTGGTAGAAAGATACAATGCATCACAGGTCCTTCAGATTATTGAGTACATGCCCATTTGTAGAGAGATACAATGCATCACAGGTTCATCAGACTATAGTGTCCATGAACAATATCTAGAGAGATACAATGCTTCATAGGTCCTTCAGACTATTCAGTCCATGCCAATTTGTGGAGAGATACAATGCATCACAGGTCCTTCAGACTATTGTATGCATGCCAATTTGTAGAGAGATACAATACATCACAGGTCCTTCAGAATATTGTGTCAAAGCCAATGTTTAGAGACACACAATGCATAACAGGTCTTTCAAACTATTGTGTCCATGCGAATTTGTAGAGAGATACAATATATCACAGGTTCTTCAGACTATTGTGTCCATGCCAATGTGTAGAGAGATACAATGCAACACTGGTCCTTCAAACTATTGGTTCCATGCCAATTTGTAGAGAAATACAATGCATCACAGGTCCTTCAGTCTATTGTGTCCATGCCAATTTGTAAAGAGATACAATGCATCACAGCTTCTTCAGACTATTGTGTCCATGCCAATTTGTAGCGAGATACAATGCATCACAGGTCCTTCAGACAATGTTGTCCATGCTAATATGTAGAGAGGTACAATGCATCACAGATCAATCAGACTATTGTGTCCATGCCAATTTGTAGAGAGATACAATGCTTCACAGGTCCTTCAGACTATTGTGTCCATGCTAATTTGTAGAGAGATACAATGCATCACAGGTCCTTCAGACTATTGTGTCCATGCCAATTTGTAAAGAGATACAATGCATCACAGCTTCTTCGGACTATTGTGTCCATTTCCATTTGTTGAGATATACAATGCATCACAGGTCCTTCAGACTATTGTGCCAATGCCAATCTGTAGAGAGATACAATGCATCACAGGATCTTCACAATAATGTGTCCATGAACATTATCTAGAGAGATACAATGCTTCATAGGTCCTTCAGACTATTGTGTCCATGCCAATTTGTAGAGAGATACAATACATCACAGGTCCTTCGGAATATTGTGTCAATGCCAATGTTTAGAGAGACACAATGCATAACAGGTCTTTCAAACTATTGTGTCCATGCGAATTTGTAGAGAGATACAATATATCACAGGTTCTTCAGACTATTGTGTCCATGCCAATGTGTAGAGAGATACAATGCAACACTGGTCCTTCAAACTATTGGTTCCATGCAAATTTGTAGAGAAATACAATGCATCACTGGTCCTTAAAACTATTAGTTCCATGCCAATTTATAGAGAAATACAATGCATTACAGGTCCTTCAGACTATTGTGTCCATGCCAATTTGTAAAGAGATACAATGATTCACAGCTTCTTCAGACTATTGTGTCCATGTCCATTTGTAGAGAGATAAAATGCATCACAGGGTCTTCAGACTATTGAGTCCATGAACAGAATGTAGAGACATACAATGTTTCATATGTCCTTCCGACCATTGTGTCAATGCCAATTTGTAGAGAGATAGAATGCATCACAGGTGATTTAGACTATTGTATCCATGCCAATTGGTAGAAAGATACAATGCATCACAGGTCCTTCAGATTATTGAGTACATGCCCATTTGTAGAGAGATACAATGCATCACAGGTTCATCAGACTATAGTGTCCATGAACAATATCTAGAGAGATACAATGCTTCATAGGTCCTTCAGACTATTCAGTCCATGCCAATTTGTGGAGAGATACAATGCATCACAGGTCCTTCAGACTATTGTATGCATGCCAATTTGTAGAGAGATACAATGCAGCACACATACTTCTGACTATTGTGTCCATGAACAATTTATGGAGAGATACAATGCATCACAGGTCCTTCAGACGATCGTGTCATGCCAATTTGTAGTGAGATACATTGCATCACAGGTCCTTCAGACTATTGTATCCATTAAAAATTTGTAGAGAGATACAATACATCACTGGTCCTTCAGACTATTGTGTCCATGCCAATTTGTGGAGAGATACAATGCATCACAGGTCCTTCAGACTTATGTGTCCATACCAATATGTAGAGAGATACAATGCATCACAGGTCCTTCAGACTATTGTGTTTATGTCAATTTCGTGAGAGTACAATGCATCACAGGTCCTTCAGACTATTGTGTCCATGCCAATTTGTAGAGACATGCACTGCATCACAGGTCCTTCAGAATATTGTGTCCATGCCAATTTGTAGGGAGATACAATACTTCACAGTTCCATAAGACTATTGTATCCATGAACAATTTGTAGAGAGATACAATGCTTCACAGATCCTTCAGACTATTGTGTCCATGCCAATATGTAGAGAGATACAATGCATCACAGGTGCTTCAGACAATTATGTCGATGCCAATTTGTAGAGAGATACAATGCATAACAGGTCCTTCAGACTATTGTGTCGAGGCCAATTTGTAGAGAGATAAAATGTATCACAGGTCCTTCAGACTATTGAGTCCATGCCAATTTGTAGAGAGATACAATGCATCACAGGTCCTTCAGACTATTGTGTCCATGGAAATTTGTAGAGAGATAAAATGCATCACAGGTCCTTCAGACTATTGTGTCTATGCCAATGTGTAGAGAGATACCATGCATCAAAGGTCCTTCAGAATATTGTGTCCATGCCAATTTGTAGAGAGATACAATGCATCACAGGTTCTTCAGACTATTGTTTCCATGCCAATGTGTAGAGAGATACAATGCCAATTTGTTAGAAATACAATGCATCACAGGTTCTTCAGAATATTGTGTCCATGCATATTTGTAGAGAGATACAATGCATCACAGGTTGTTCAGACTATTGTGTCCATGCCAATGTGTAGAGAGATACAATGCAACACTGGTCCTTCAAACTATTGGTTCCATGCCAATTTGTAGAGAAATACAATGCATCACAGGTCCTTCAGACTATTGTGTTCATGCCAATTTGTAAAGAGATACAATGCATCACTGCTTCTTCAGACTATTGAGTCCATGTCCATTTGTTAAGATATACAATGCATCACAGGTCCTTCGGACTATTGTGCCCATGCCAATCTGTAGAGAGATACAATGCATCACAGGATCTTCACAATTATGTGTCCATGAACATTATCTAGAGAGATAAAATGCTTCATAGGTCCTTCATAATATTGTGTCCATGCCAATTTGTAGAGAGATACAATACATCACAGGTCCGTCGGAATATTGTGTCCATGCCAATGTTTAGAGAGACACAATGCATAACAGGTCTTTCAAACTATTGTGTCCATGCCAACTTGTAGAGAGATACAAAGGATAACAAGTAATTCAGATGATTGTCTTCATGCCAATCTGTAGAACGATACAATCTATCACAGGTCCTTCTGACTAGTGAGTCCATGCCAATTTGTAGAGCGATACAATGCATCACAGGTCCTTCAGACTATTGTGTCCATGGAAATTTGTAGAGAGATAAAATGCATCACTGGTCCTTCAGACTATTGTGTCTATGCCAATGTGTAGAGGGATACAATGCATCACAGCTTCTTCAGACTATTGTGTCCATGCCAATTTGTAGCGATATACAATGCATCACAGGTCCTTCAGACAATGTTGTCCATGCTAATTTGTAGAGAGGTACAATGCATCACAGATCAATCAGACTATTGTGTCCATGCCAATTTGTAGAGAGATACAATGCTTCACAGGTCCTTCAGACTATTGTGTCCATGCTAATTTGTAGAGAGATACAATGCATCACAGGTTCTTCAGACTATTGTTTCTATGCCAATGTGTAGAGAGATACAATGCCAACTTGTAAATAGATACAATGCATGACAGGTTCTTCAGAATATTGTGTCCATACAAATTTGTAGAGAAATACAATGCATCACAGGTTGTTCAGACTATTGTGTCCATGCCAATGTGTAGAGAGATACAATGCATCACAGGTCCTTCAGAATATTGTGTCCATGCCAATTTGTAGAGAGATACAAGGCATCACAGGTTCTTCAGACTATTGTTTCCATGCCAATGTGTAGAGAGATACAATGCCAATTTTTAGAGAGATACAATGCATCACAGGTTCTTCATAATATTGTGTCCATGCCAATCTGTAGAGAGATACTATGCATCACAGGATCTTCACAATAATGTGTCCTTGAACATTATCTAGAGAGATACAATGCTTCATAAGTCCTTCAGACTATTGTGTCCATGCCAATTTGTAGAGAGATACAATACATCACAGGTCCTTCAGAATATTGTGTCAAAGCCAATGTTTAGAGACACACAATGCATAACAGGTCTTTCAAACTATTGTGTCCATGCGAATTTGTAGAGAGATACAATATATCACAGGTTCTTCAGACTATTGTGTCCATGCCAATGTGTAGAGAGATACAATGCAACACTGGTCCTTCAAACTATTGGTTCCATGCCAATTTGTAGAGAAATACAATGCATCACAGGTCCTTCAGTCTATTGTGTCCATGCCAATTTGTAAAGAGATACAATGCATCACAGCTTCTTCAGACTATTGTGTCCATGCCAATTTGTAGCGAGATACAATGCATCACAGGTCCTTCAGACAATGTTGTCCATGCTAATATGTAGAGAGGTACAATGCATCACAGATCAATCAGACTATTGTGTCCATTCCAATTTCTAGAGAGATACAATGCTTCACAGGTCCTTCAGACTATTGTGTCCATGCTAATTTGTAGAGAGATACAATGCATCACAGGTCCTTCAGACTATTGTGTCCATGCCAATTTGTAAAGAGATACAATGCATCACAGCTTCTTCGGACTATTGTGTCCATTTCCATTTGTTGAGATATACAATGCATCACAGGTCCTTCAGACTATTGTGCCAATGCCAATCTGTAGAGAGATACAATGCATCACAGGATCTTCACAATAATGTGTCCATGAACATTATCTAGAGAGATACAATGCTTCATAGGTCCTTCAGACTATTGTGTCCATGCCAATTTGTAGAGAGATACAATACATCACAGGTCCTTCGGAATATTGTGTCAATGCCAATGTTTAGAGAGACACAATGCATGACAGGTCTTTCAAACTATTGTGTCCATGCGAATTTGTAGAGAGATACAATATATCACAGGTTCTTCAGACTATTGTGTCCATGCCAATGTGTAGAGAGATACAATGCAACACTGGTCCTTCAAACTATTGGTTCCATGCCAATTTGTAGAGAAATACAATGCATCACAGGTCCTTCAGACTATTGTGTCCATGCCAATTTGTAAAGAGATACAATGCACAACAGCTTCTTCAGACTATTGTGTCCATGCCAATTTGTAGCGAGATACAATGCATCACAGGTCCTTCAGAATATTGTGTCCATGCCAATTTGTAGAGAGATACAAGGCATCACAGGTTCTTCAGACTATTGTTTCCATGCCAATGTGTAGAGAGATACAATGCCAATTTTTAGAGAGATACAATGCATCACAGGTTCTTCATAATATTGTGTCCATGCATATTTGTAGAGAGATACAATGCATCACAGGTTGTTCAGACTATTGTGTCCATGCCAATGTGTAGAGAGATACAAGGCAACACTGGTCCTTCAAAATATTGGTTCCATGCCAATTTGTAGAGAAATACAATGCATCACAGGTCCTTCAGACTATTGTGCCCATGCCAATCTGTAGAGAGATACTATGCATCACAGGATCTTCACAATAATGTGTCCATGAACATTATCTAGAGAGATACAATGCTTCATAAGTCCTTCAGACTATTGTGTCCATGCCAATTTGTAGAGAGATACAATACATCACAGGTCCTTCAGAATATTGTGTCAAAGCCAATGTTTAGAGACACACAATGCATAACAGGTCTTTCAAACTATTGTGTCCATGCGAATTTGTAGAGAGATACAATATATCACAGGTTCTTCAGACTATTGTGTCCATGCCAATGTGTAGAGAGATACAATGCAACACTGGTCCTTCAAACTATTGGTTCCATGCCAATTTGTAGAGAAATACAATGCATCACAGGTCCTTCAGTCTATTGTGTCCATGCCAATTTGTAAAGAGATACAATGCATCACAGCTTCTTCAGACTATTGTGTCCATGCCAATTTGTAGCGAGATACAATGCATCACAGGTCCTTCAGACAATGTTGTCCATGCTAATATGTAGAGAGGTACAATGCATCACAGATCAATCAGACTATTGTGTCCATGCCAATTTGTAGAGAGATACAATGCTTCACAGGTCCTTCAGACTATTGTGTCCATGCTAATTTGTAGAGAGATACAATGCATCACAGGTCTTTCAGACTATTGTGTCCATGCCAATTTGTAAAGAGATACAATGCATCACAGCTTCTTCGGACTATTGTGTCCATTTCCATTTGTTGAGATATACAATGCATCACAGGTCCTTCAGACTATTGTGCCAATGCCAATCTGTAGAGAGATACAATGCATCACAGGATCTTCACAATAATGTGTCCATGAACATTATCTAGAGAGATACAATGCTTCATAGGTCCTTCAGACTATTGTGTCCATGCCAATTTGTAGAGAGATACAATACATCACAGGTCCTTCGGAATATTGTGTCAATGCCAATGTTTAGAGAGACACAATGCATAACAGGTCTTTCAAACTATTGTGTCCATGCGAATTTGTAGAGAGATACAATATATCACAGGTTCTTCAGACTATTGTGTCCATGCCAATGTGTAGAGAGATACAATGCAACACTGGTCCTTCAAACTATTGGTTCCATGCCAATTTGTAGAGAAATAAAATGCATCACTGGTCCTTAAAACTATTAGTTCCATGCCAATTTATAGAGAAATACAATGCATTACAGGTCCTTCAGACTATTGTGTCCATGCCAATTTGTAAAGAGATACAATGATTCACAGCTTCTTCAGACTATTGTGTCCATGTCCATTTGTAGAGAGATAAAATGCATCACAGGGTCTTCAGACTATTGAGTCCATGAACAGAATGTAGAGACATACAATGTTTCATATGTCCTTCCGACCATTGTGTCAATGCCAATTTGTAGAGAGATAGAATGCATCACAGGTGATTTAGACTATTGTATCCATGCCAATTGGTAGAAAGATACAATGCATCACAGGTCCTTCAGATTATTGAGTACATGCCCATTTGTAGAGAGATACAATGCATCACAGGTTCATCAGACTATAGTGTCCATGAACAATATCTAGAGAGATACAATGCTTCATAGGTCCTTCAGACTATTCAGTCCATGCCAATTTGTGGAGAGATACAATGCATCACAGGTCCTTCAGACTATTGTATGCATGCCAATTTGTAGAGAGATACAATACATCACAGGTCCTTCAGAATATTGTGTCAAAGCCAATGTTTAGAGACACACAATGCATAACAGGTCTTTCAAACTATTGTGTCCATGCGAATTTGTAGAGAGATACAATATATCACAGGTTCTTCAGACTATTGTGTCCATGCCAATGTGTAGAGAGATACAATGCAACACTGGTCCTTCAAACTATTGGTTCCATGCCAATTTGTAGAGAAATACAATGCATCACAGGTCCTTCAGTCTATTGTGTCCATGCCAATTTGTAAAGAGATACAATGCATCACAGCTTCTTCAGACTATTGTGTCCATGCCAATTTGTAGCGAGATACAATGCATCACAGGTCCTTCAGACAATGTTGTCCATGCTAATATGTAGAGAGGTACAATGCATCACAGATCAATCAGACTATTGTGTCCATGCCAATTTGTAGAGAGATACAATGCTTCACAGGTCCTTCAGACTATTGTGTCCATGCTAATTTGTAGAGAGATACAATGCATCACAGGTCCTTCAGACTATTGTGTCCATGCCAATTTGTAAAGAGATACAATGCATCACAGCTTCTTCGGACTATTGTGTCCATTTCCATTTGTTGAGATATACAATGCATCACAGGTCCTTCAGACTATTGTGCCAATGCCAATCTGTAGAGAGATACAATGCATCACAGGATCTTCACAATAATGTGTCCATGAACATTATCTAGAGAGATACAATGCTTCATAGGTCCTTCAGACTATTGTGTCCATGCCAATTTGTAGAGAGATACAATACATCACAGGTCCTTCGGAATATTGTGTCAATGCCAATGTTTAGAGAGACACAATGCATAACAGGTCTTTCAAACTATTGTGTCCATGCGAATTTGTAGAGAGATACAATATATCACAGGTTCTTCAGACTATTGTGTCCATGCCAATGTGTAGAGAGATACAATGCAACACTGGTCCTTCAAACTATTGGTTCCATGCAAATTTGTAGAGAAATACAATGCATCACTGGTCCTTAAAACTATTAGTTCCATGCCAATTTATAGAGAAATACAATGCATTACAGGTCCTTCAGACTATTGTGTCCATGCCAATTTGTAAAGAGATACAATGATTCACAGCTTCTTCAGACTATTGTGTCCATGTCCATTTGTAGAGAGATAAAATGCATCACAGGGTCTTCAGACTATTGAGTCCATGAACAGAATGTAGAGACATACAATGTTTCATATGTCCTTCCGACCATTGTGTCAATGCCAATTTGTAGAGAGATAGAATGCATCACAGGTGATTTAGACTATTGTATCCATGCCAATTGGTAGAAAGATACAATGCATCACAGGTCCTTCAGATTATTGAGTACATGCCCATTTGTAGAGAGATACAATGCATCACAGGTTCATCAGACTATAGTGTCCATGAACAATATCTAGAGAGATACAATGCTTCATAGGTCCTTCAGACTATTCAGTCCATGCCAATTTGTGGAGAGATACAATGCATCACAGGTCCTTCAGACTATTGTATGCATGCCAATTTGTAGAGAGATACAATGCAGCACACATACTTCTGACTATTGTGTCCATGAACAATTTATGGAGAGATACAATGCATCACAGGTCCTTCAGACGATCGTGTCATGCCAATTTGTAGTGAGATACATTGCATCACAGGTCCTTCAGACTATTGTATCCATTAAAAATTTGTAGAGAGATACAATACATCACTGGTCCTTCAGACTATTGTGTCCATGCCAATTTGTGGAGAGATACAATGCATCACAGGTCCTTCAGACTTATGTGTCCATACCAATATGTAGAGAGATACAATGCATCACAGGTCCTTCAGACTATTGTGTTTATGTCAATTTCGTGAGAGTACAATGCATCACAGGTCCTTCAGACTATTGTGTCCATGCCAATTTGTAGAGACATGCACTGCATCACAGGTCCTTCAGAATATTGTGTCCATGCCAATTTGTAGGGAGATACAATACTTCACAGTTCCATAAGACTATTGTATCCATGAACAATTTGTAGAGAGATACAATGCTTCACAGATCCTTCAGACTATTGTGTCCATGCCAATATGTAGAGAGATACAATGCATCACAGGTGCTTCAGACAATTATGTCGATGCCAATTTGTAGAGAGATACAATGCATAACAGGTCCTTCAGACTATTGTGTCGAGGCCAATTTGTAGAGAGATAAAATGTATCACAGGTCCTTCAGACTATTGAGTCCATGCCAATTTGTAGAGAGATACAATGCATCACAGGTCCTTCAGACTATTGTGTCCATGGAAATTTGTAGAGAGATAAAATGCATCACAGGTCCTTCAGACTATTGTGTCTATGCCAATGTGTAGAGAGATACCATGCATCAAAGGTCCTTCAGAATATTGTGTCCATGCCAATTTGTAGAGAGATACAATGCATCACAGGTTCTTCAGACTATTGTTTCCATGCCAATGTGTAGAGAGATACAATGCCAATTTGTTAGAAATACAATGCATCACAGGTTCTTCAGAATATTGTGTCCATGCATATTTGTAGAGAGATACAATGCATCACAGGTTGTTCAGACTATTGTGTCCATGCCAATGTGTAGAGAGATACAATGCAACACTGGTCCTTCAAACTATTGGTTCCATGCCAATTTGTAGAGAAATACAATGCATCACAGGTCCTTCAGACTATTGTGTTCATGCCAATTTGTAAAGAGATACAATGCATCACTGCTTCTTCAGACTATTGAGTCCATGTCCATTTGTTAAGATATACAATGCATCACAGGTCCTTCGGACTATTGTGCCCATGCCAATCTGTAGAGAGATACAATGCATCACAGGATCTTCACAATTATGTGTCCATGAACATTATCTAGAGAGATACAATGCTTCATAGGTCCTTCATAATATTGTGTCCATGCCAATTTGTAGAGAGATACAATACATCACAGGTCCGTCGGAATATTGTGTCCATGCCAATGTTTAGAGAGACACAATGCATAACAGGTCTTTCAAACTATTGTGTCCATGCCAACTTGTAGAGAGATACAAAGGATAACAAGTAATTCAGATGATTGTCTTCATGCCAATCTGTAGAACGATACAATCTATCACAGGTCCTTCTGACTAGTGAGTCCATGCCAATTTGTAGAGCGATACAATGCATCACAGGTCCTTCAGACTATTGTGTCCATGGAAATTTGTAGAGAGATAAAATGCATCACTGGTCCTTCAGACTATTGTGTCTATGCCAATGTGTAGAGGGATACAATGCATCACAGCTTCTTCAGACTATTGTGTCCATGCCAATTTGTAGCGATATACAATGCATCACAGGTCCTTCAGACAATGTTGTCCATGCTAATTTGTAGAGAGGTACAATGCATCACAGATCAATCAGACTATTGTGTCCATGCCAATTTGTAGAGAGATACAATGCTTCACAGGTCCTTCAGACTATTGTGTCCATGCTAATTTGTAGAGAGATACAATGCATCACAGGTTCTTCAGACTATTGTTTCTATGCCAATGTGTAGAGAGATACAATGCCAACTTGTAAATAGATACAATGCATGACAGGTTCTTCAGAATATTGTGTCCATACAAATTTGTAGAGAAATACAATGCATCACAGGTTGTTCAGACTATTGTGTCCATGCCAATGTGTAGAGAGATACAATGCATCACAGGTCCTTCAGAATATTGTGTCCATGCCAATTTGTAGAGAGATACAAGGCATCACAGGTTCTTCAGACTATTGTTTCCATGCCAATGTGTAGAGAGATACAATGCCAATTTTTAGAGAGATACAATGCATCACAGGTTCTTCATAATATTGTGTCCATGCCAATCTGTAGAGAGATACTATGCATCACAGGATCTTCACAATAATGTGTCCTTGAACATTATCTAGAGAGATACAATGCTTCATAAGTCCTTCAGACTATTGTGTCCATGCCAATTTGTAGAGAGATACAATACATCAGAGGTCCTTCAGAATATTGTGTCAAAGCCAATGTTTAGAGACACACAATGCATAACAGGTCTTTCAAACTATTGTGTCCATGCGAATTTGTAGAGAGATACAATATATCACAGGTTCTTCAGACTATTGTGTCCATGCCAATGTGTAGAGAGATACAATGCAACACTGGTCCTTCAAACTATTGGTTCCATGCCAATTTGTAGAGAAATACAATGCATCACAGGTCCTTCAGTCTATTGTGTCCATGCCAATTTGTAAAGAGATACAATGCATCACAGCTTCTTCAGACTATTGTGTCCATGCCAATTTGTAGCGAGATACAATGCATCACAGGTCCTTCAGACAATGTTGTCCATGCTAATATGTAGAGAGGTACAATGCATCACAGATCAATCAGACTATTGTGTCCATTCCAATTTCTAGAGAGATACAATGCTTCACAGGTCCTTCAGACTATTGTGTCCATGCTAATTTGTAGAGAGATACAATGCATCACAGGTCCTTCAGACTATTGTGTCCATGCCAATTTGTAAAGAGATACAATGCATCACAGCTTCTTCGGACTATTGTGTCCATTTCCATTTGTTGAGATATACAATGCATCACAGGTCCTTCAGACTATTGTGCCAATGCCAATCTGTAGAGAGATACAATGCATCACAGGATCTTCACAATAATGTGTCCATGAACATTATCTAGAGAGATACAATGCTTCATAGGTCCTTCAGACTATTGTGTCCATGCCAATTTGTAGAGAGATACAATACATCACAGGTCCTTCAGAATATTGTGTCAAAGCCAATGTTTAGAGACACACAATGCATAACAGGTCTTTCAAACTATTGTGTCCATGCGAATTTGTAGAGAGATACAATATATCACAGGTTCTTCAGACTATTGTGTCCATGCCAATGTGTAGAGAGATACAATGCAACACTGGTCCTTCAAACTATTGGTTCCATGCCAATTTGTAGAGAAATACAATGCATCACAGGTCCTTCAGTCTATTGTGTCCATGCCAATTTGTAAAGAGATACAATGCATCACAGCTTCTTCAGACTATTGTGTCCATGCCAATTTGTAGCGAGATACAATGCATCACAGGTCCTTCAGACAATGTTGTCCATGCTAATATGTAGAGAGGTACAATGCATCACAGATCAATCAGACTATTGTGTCCATGCCAATTTCTAGAGAGATACAATGCTTCACAGGTCCTTCAGACTATTGTGTCCATGCTAATTTGTAGAGAGATACAATGCATCACAGGTCCTTCAGACTATTGTGTCCATGCCAATTTGTAAAGAGATACAATGCATCACAGCTTCTTCGGACTATTGTGTCCATTTCCATTTGTTGAGATATACAATGCATCACAGGTCCTTCAGACTATTGTGCCAATGCCAATCTGTAGAGAGATACAATGCATCACAGGATCTTCACAATAATGTGTCCATGAACATTATCTAGAGAGATACAATGCTTCATAGGTCCTTCAGACTATTGTGTCCATGCCAATTTGTAGAGAGATACAATACATCACAGGTCCTTCGGAATATTGTGTCAATGCCAATGTTTAGAGAGACACAATGCATGACAGGTCTTTCAAACTATTGTGTCCATGCGAATTTGTAGAGAGATACAATATATCACAGGTTCTTCAGACTATTGTGTCCATGCCAATGTGTAGAGAGATACAATGCAACACTGGTCCTTCAAACTATTGGTTCCATGCCAATTTGTAGAGAAATACAATGCATCACAGGTCCTTCAGACTATTGTGTCCATGCCAATTTGTAAAGAGATACAATGCACAACAGCTTCTTCAGACTATTGTGTCCATGCCAATTTGTAGCGAGATACAATGCATCACAGGTCCTTCAGACAATGTTGTCCATGCTAATTTGTAGAGAGGTACAATGCATCACAGATCAATCAGACTATTGTGTCCATGCCAATTTGTAGAGAGATTCAATGCTTCACAGGTCCTTCAGACTATTGTGTCCATGCTAATTTATAGAGAGATGCAATGCATCACAGGTTCTTCAGACTATTGTTTCCATGCCAATGTGTAGAGAGATACAATGCCAATTTTTAGAGAGATAAAATGCATCACAGGTTCTTCATAATATTGTGTCCATGCATATTTGTAGAGAGATACAATGCATCACAGGTTGTTCAGACTATTGTGTCCATGCCAATGTGTAGAGAGATACAAGGCAACACTGGTCCTTCAAAATATTGGATCCATGCCAATTTGTAGAGAAATACAATGCATCACAGGTCCTTCAGACTATTGTGCCCATGCCAATCTGTAGAGAGATACTATGCATCACAGAATCTTCACAATAATGTGTCCATGAACATTATCTAGAGAGATACAATGCTTCATAAGTCCTTCAGACTATTGTGTCCATGCCAATTTGTAGATAGATACAATACATCACAGGTCCTTCAGAATATTGTGTCAAAGCCAATGTTTAGAGACACACAATGCATAACAGGTCTTTCAAACTATTGTGTCCATGCAAATTTGTAGAGATATACAATATATCACAGGTTCTTCAGACTATTGTGTCCATGCCAATGTGTAGAGAGATACAATGCAACACTGGTCCTTCAAACTATTGGTTCCATGCCAATTTGTAGAGAAATACAATGCATCACAGGTCCTTCAGTCTATTGTGTCCATGCCAATTTTTAAAGAGATACAATGCATCACAGCTTCTTCAGACTATTGTGTCCATGCCAATTTGTAGCGAGATACAATGCATCACAGGTCCTTCAGACAATGTTGTCCATGCTAATATGTAGAGAGGTACAATGCATCACAGATCAATCAGACTATTGTGTCCATGCCAATTTGTAGAGAGATACAATGCTTCACAGGTCCTTCAGACTATTGTGTCCATGCTAATTTGTAGAGAGATACAATGCATCACAGGTCCTTCAGACTATTGTGTCCATGCCAATTTGTAAAGAGATACAATGCATCACAGCTTCTTCGGACTATTGTGTCCATTTCCATTTGTTGAGATATACAATGCATCACAGGTCCTTCAGACTATTGTGCCAATGCCAATCTGTAGAGAGATACAATGCATCACAGGATCTTCACAATAATGTGTCCATCAACATTATCTAGAGAGATACAATGCTTCATAGGTCCTTCAGACTATTGTGTCCATGCCAATTTGTAGAGAGATACAATATATCACAGGTCCTTCAGAATATTGTGTCCATGCCAATGTGTAGAGAGATACAATGCAACACTGGTCCTTCAAACTATTTGTTCCATGCCAATTTGTAGAGAAATACAATGCATCACAGGTCCTTCAGTCTATTGTGTCCATGCCAATTTGTAAAGAGATACAATGCATCACAGTTTCTTCAGACTATTGTGTCCATGCCAATTTGTAGCGAGATACAATGCATCACAGGTCCTTCAGACAATGTTGTCCATGCTAATATGTAGAGAGGTACAATGCATCACAGATCAATCAGACTATTGTGTCCATGCCAATTTGTAGAGAGATACAATGCTTCACAGGTCCTTCAGACTATTGTGTCCATGCTAATTTGTAGAGAGATACAATGCATCACAGGTCCTTCAGACTATTGTGTCCATGCCAATTTGTAAAGAGATACAATGCATCACAGCTTCTTCGGACTATTGTGTCCATTTCCATTTGTTGAGATATACAATGCATCACAGGTCCTTCAGACTATTGTGCCCATGCCAATCTGTAGAGAGATACAATGCATCACAGGATCTTCACAATAATGTGTCCATGAACATTATCTAGAGAGATACAATGCTTCATAGGTCCTTCAGACTATTGTGTCCATGCTAATTTGTAGAGAGATACAATACATCACAGGTCCTTCAGAATATTGTGTCAATGCCAATGTTTAGAGAGACACAATGCATAACAGGTCTTTCAAACTATTGTGTCCATGCGAATTTGTAGAGAGATACAATATATCACAGGTTCTTCAGACTATTGTGTCCATGCCAATGTGTAGAGCGATACAATGCAACACTGGTCCTTCAAACTATTGGTTCCATGCCAATTTGTAGAGAAATACAATGCATCACAGGTCCTTCAGACTATTGTGTCCATGCCAATTTGTAAAGAGATACAATGCATCACAGCTTCTTCAGACTATTGTGTCCATGCCAATTTGTATCGATATACAATGCATCACAGGTCCTTCAGACAATGTTGTTCATGCTAATTTGTACAGAGGTACAATGCATCACAGATCAATCAGACTATTGTGTCCATACCAATTTGTAGAGAGATTCAATGCCTCACAAGTCCTTCAGACTATTATGTCCATGCTAATTAGTAGAGAGATACAATGCATCACAGGTTCTTCAGACTATTGTTTCTATGCCAATGTGTAGAGAGATAAAATGCCAACTTGTAAATAGATACAATGCATCACAGGTTCTTCAGAATATTGTGTCCATACAAATTTGTAGAGAAATACAATGCATCACAGGTTGTTCAGTCTATTGTGTCCATGCCAATGTGTAGAGAGATACAATGCAACACTGGTCCTTCAAACTATTGGTTCCATGCCAATTTGTAGAGAAATACAATGCATCACAGGTCCTTCAGACTATTGTGTCCATGCCAATTTGTAAAGAGATACAATGCATCACAGCTTCTTCAGACTATTGTGTCCATGTCCATTTGTTGAGATATACAATGCATCACAGGTCCTTCAGAATATTGTGCCCATGCCAATCTGTAGAGAGATACAATGCATCACAGGATCTTCACAATAATATGTCCATGAACATTATCTAGAGAGATACATGGCTTCATAGGTCCTTCAGAATATTGTGTCCATGACAATTTGTAGAGAGATACAATATATCACAGGTCCTTCAGAATATTGTGTCCATGCCAATGTTTAGAGAGACACAATGCATAACAGGTCTTTCAAACTATTGTGTCCATGCCAACTTGTAGAGAGATACATTGGATCACAAGTCATTCAGATGATTGTCTTCATGCCAATTTGTAGAGAGATACAATCCATCACAGGTCCTTCTGTCTATTGTGCCCATGCCAATTTGTAGTAAGATACAATGCATCACAGGTCCTCCAAACTATTGTGTCCATGAACAATTTGTAGAGAGATACAATACATCACAGGTCCTTCAGGCTATTGTGTCCACACCAATTTGTGGAGAGATACAATGCATCACAGGTCCTTCAGAATATTGTGTCCATGCCAATATGTAGAGAGATACAATGCATCACAGGTCCTTCAGACTATTGAGTCCATGCCAATTTGTAGAGAGATACAATACATCATAGGTCTTTCAGACTATTGTGTCCATGCCAATTTGTAGAGAGATACATAACATCACAGGTCCATCAGACTATTGTGTCGATGAACAATTTGTAGAGAAATACAATGCATCACACTTCTTTCAGACTATTGTATCGATGCCAATTAGCAGAGAGATACAATGCAGCACCAGTACATCAGAATAGTGTGTCCGTGAACAATTCATAGAGAGATACAATGCATCACAGGTCCTTCTGACTATTGTGTCCATGCCAATTTGTAGAGAGATACAATATATCACAGGTCCTTCAGACTATTGTGTCCATGCCAATGTGTAGAGAGGTACAATGCCAATTTGTAGAGAGATACAATGCATCATATGTTCTTCAGACAGTTGTGTCCATGCGAATTTGTAGAGAGATACAATGAATCACAGGTTTTTCAGACTATTGTGTCCATGCCAATGTGTAGAGAGATACAATGCATCACTGGTCCTTAAAACTATTAGTTCCATGCCAATTTATAGAGAAATACAATGCATTACAGGTCCTTCAGACTATTGTGTCCATGCCAATTTGTAAAGAGATACAATGATTCACAGCTTCTTCAGACTATTGTGTCCATGTCCATTTGTAGAGAGATAAAATGCATCACAGGGTCTTCAGACTATTGAGTCCATGAACAGAATGTAGAGACATACAATGTTTCATATGTCCTTCCGACCATTGTGTCAATGCCAATTTGTAGAGAGATAGAATGCATCACAGGTGATTTAGACTATTGTATCCATGCCAATTGGTAGAAAGATACAATGCATCACAGGTCCTTCAGATTATTGAGTACATGCCCATTTGTAGAGAGATACAATGCATCACAGGTTCATCAGACTATAGTGTCCATGAACAATATCTAGAGAGATACAATGCTTCATAGGTCCTTCAGACTATTCAGTCCATGCCAATTTGTGGAGCGATACAATGCATCACAGGTTCTTCAGACTATTGTTTCTATGCCAATGTGTAGAGAGATACAATGCCAACTTGTAAATAGATACAATGCATCACAGGTTCTTCAGAATATTGTGTCCATACAAATTTGTAGAGAAATACAATGCATCACAGGTTGTTCAGTCTATTGTGTCCATGCCAATGTGTAGAGAGATACAATGCAACACTGGTCCTTCAAACTATTGGTTCCATGCCAATTTGTAGAGAAATACAATGCATCACAGGTCCTTCAGACTATTGTGTCCATGCCAATTTGTAAAGAGATACAATGCATCACAGCTTCTTCAGACTATTGTGTCCATGTCCATTTGTTGAGATATACAATGCATCACAGGTCCTTCAGAATATTGTGCCCATGCCAATCTGTAGAGAGATACAATGCATCACAGGATCTTCACAATAATATGTCCATGAACATTATCTAGAGAGATACAGTGCTTCATAGGTCCTTCAGAATATTGTGTCCATGACAATTTGTAGAGAGATACAATATATCACAGGTCCTTCAGAATATTGTGTCCATGCCAATGTTTAGAGAGACACAAT
The DNA here is from genome assembly GCF_036971445.1 of Narcine bancroftii. Classification (NCBI taxonomy): domain Eukaryota; kingdom Metazoa; phylum Chordata; class Chondrichthyes; order Torpediniformes; family Narcinidae; genus Narcine; species Narcine bancroftii. The sequence continues at coordinate 58,401,198 of NC_091471.1, read as the reverse complement.
GCATAACAGGTCTTTCAAACTATTGTGTCCATGCCAACTTGTAGAGAGATACATTGGATCACAAGTCATTCAGATGATTGTCTTCATGCCAATTTGTAGAGAGATACAATCCATCACAGGTCCTTCTGTCTATTGTGCCCATGCCAATTTGTAGTAAGATACAATGCATCACAGGTCCTCCAAACTATTGTGTCCATGAACAATTTGTAGAGAGATACAATACATCACAGGTCCTTCAGGCTATTGTGTCCACACCAATTTGTGGAGAGATACAATGCATCACAGGTCCTTCAGAATATTGTGTCCATGCCAATATGTAGAGAGATACAATGCATCACAGGTCCTTCAGACTATTGAGTCCATGCCAATTTGTAGAGAGATACAATACATCATAGGTCTTTCAGACTATTGTGTCCATGCCAATTTGTAGAGAGATACATAACATCACAGGTCCATCAGACTATTGTGTCGATGAACAATTTGTAGAGAAATACAATGCATCACACTTCTTTCAGACTATTGTATCGATGCCAATTAGCAGAGAGATACAATGCAGCACCAGTACATCAGAATAGTGTGTCCGTGAACAATTCATAGAGAGATACAATGCATCACAGGTCCTTCTGACTATTGTGTCCATGCCAATTTGTAGAGAGATACAATATATCACAGGTCCTTCAGACTATTGTGTCCATGCCAATGTGTAGAGAGGTACAATGCCAATTTGTAGAGAGATACAATGCATCATATGTTCTTCAGACAATTGTGTCCATGCGAATTTGTAGAGAGATACAATGAATCACAGGTTTTTCAGACTATTGTGTCCATGCCAATGTGTAGAGAGATACAATGCATCACTGGTCCTTAAAACTATTAGTTCCATGCCAATTTATAGAGAAATACAATGCATTACAGGTCCTTCAGACTATTGTGTCCATGCCAATTTGTAAAGAGATACAATGATTCACAGCTTCTTCAGACTATTGTGTCCATGTCCATTTGTAGAGAGATAAAATGCATCACAGGGTCTTCAGACCATTGAGTCCATGAACAGAATGTAGAGACATACAATGTTTCATATGTCCTTCCGACCATTGTGTCAATGCCAATTTGTAGAGAGATAGAATGCATCACAGGTGATTTAGACTATTGTATCCATGCCAATTGGTAGAAAGATACAATGCATCACAGGTCCTTCAGATTATTGAGTACATGCCCATTTGTAGAGAGATACAATGCATCACAGGTTCATCAGACTATAGTGTCCATGAACAATATCTAGAGAGATACAATGCATCACAGGTCCTTCAGACTATTGTATGCATGCCAATTTGTAGAGAGATACAATGCAGCACACATACTTCTGACTATTGTGTCCATGAACAATTTATGGAGAGATACAATGCATCACAGGTCCTTCAGACGATCGTGTCATGCCAATTTCTAGTGAGATACATTGCATCACAGGTCCTTCAGACTATTGTATCCATTAAAAATTTGTAGAGAGATACAATACATCACTGGTCCTTCAGACTATTGTGTCCATGCCAATTTGTGGAGAGATACAATGCATCACAGGTCCTTCAGACTTATGTGTCCATACCAATATGTAGAGAGATACAATGCATCACAGGTCCTTCAGACTATTGTGTTTATGTCAATTTCGTGAGAGTACAATGCATCACAGGTCCTTCAGACTATTGTGTCCATGCCAATTTGTAGAGACATGCACTGCATCACAGGTTTTTCAGACTATTGTGTCCATGCCAATGTGTAGAGAGATACAATGCATCACTGGTCCTTAAAACTATTAGTTCCATGCCAATTTATAGAGAAATACAATGCATTACAGGTCCTTCAGACTATTGTGTCCATGCCAATTTGTAAAGAGATACAATGATTCACAGCTTCTTCAGACTATTGTGTCCATGTCCATTTGTAGAGAGATAAAATGCATCACAGGGTCTTCAGACTATTGAGTCCATGAACAGAATGTAGAGACATACAATGTTTCATATGTCCTTCCGACCATTGTGTCAATGCCAATTTGTAGAGAGATAGAATGCATCACAGGTGATTTAGACTATTGTATCCATGCCAATTGGTAGAAAGATACAATGCATCACAGGTCCTTCAGATTATTGAGTACATGCCCATTTGTAGAGAGATACAATGCATCACAGGTTCATCAGACTATAGTGTCCATGAACAATATCTAGAGAGATACAATGCTTCATAGGTCCTTCAGACTATTCAGTCCATGCCAATTTGTGGAGCGATACAATGCATCACAGGTTCTTCAGACTATTGTTTCTATGCCAATGTGTAGAGAGATACAATGCCAACTTGTAAATAGATACAATGCATCACAGGTTCTTCAGAATATTGTGTCCATACAAATTTGTAGAGAAATACAATGCATCACAGGTTGTTCAGTCTATTGTGTCCATGCCAATGTGTAGAGAGATACAATGCAACACTGGTCCTTCAAACTATTGGTTCCATGCCAATTTGTAGAGAAATACAATGCATCACAGGTCCTTCAGACTATTGTGTCCATGCCAATTTGTACAGAGATACAATGCATCACAGCTTCTTCAGACTATTGTGTCCATGTCCATTTGTTGAGATATACAATGCATCACAGGTCCTTCAGAATATTGTGCCCATGCCAATCTGTAGAGAGATACAATGCATCACAGGATCTTCACAATAATATGTCCATGAACATTATCTAGAGAGATACAGTGCTTCATAGGTCCTTCAGAATATTGTGTCCATGACAATTTGTAGAGAGATACAATATATCACAGGTCCTTCAGAATATTGTGTCCATGCCAATGTTTAGAGAGACACAATGCATAACAGGTCTTTCAAACTATTGTGTCCATGCCAACTTGTAGAGAGATACATTGGATCACAAGTCATTCAGATGATTGTCTTCATGCCAATTTGTAGAGAGATACAATCCATCACAGGTCCTTCTGTCTATTGTGCCCATGCCAATTTGTAGTAAGATACAATGCATCACAGGTCCTCCAAACTATTGTGTCCATGAACAATTTGTAGAGAGATACAATACATCACAGGTCCTTCAGGCTATTGTGTCCACACCAATTTGTGGAGAGATACAATGCATCACAGGTCCTTCAGAATATTGTGTCCATGCCAATATGTAGAGAGATACAATGCATCACAGGTCCTTCAGACTATTGAGTCCATGCCAATTTGTAGAGAGATACAATACATCATAGGTCTTTCAGACTATTGTGTCCATGCCAATTTGTAGAGAGATACATAACATCACAGGTCCATCAGACTATTGTGTCGATGAACAATTTGTAGAGAAATACAATGCATCACACTTCTTTCAGACTATTGTATCGATTCCAATTAGCAGAGAGATACAATGCAGCACCAGTACATCAGAATAGTGTGTCCGTGAACAATTCATAGAGAGATACAATGCATCACAGGTCCTTCTGACTATTGTGTCCATGCCAATTTGTAGAGAGATACAATATATCACAGGTCCTTCAGACTATTGTGTCCATGCCAATGTGTAGAGAGGTACAATGCCAATTTGTAGAGAGATACAATGCATCATATGTTCTTCAGACAATTGTGTCCATGCGAATTTGTAGAGAGATACAATGAATCACAGGTTTTTCAGACTATTGTGTCCATGCCAATGTGTAGAGAGATACAATGCATCACTGGTCCTTAAAACTATTAGTTCCATGCCAATTTATAGAGAAATACAATGCATTACAGGTCCTTCAGACTATTGTGTCCATGCCAATTTGTAAAGAGATACAATGCATCTCAGCTTCTTCAGACTATTGTGTCCATGTCCATTTGTAGAGAGATAAAATGCATCACAGGGTCTTCAGACTATTGAGTCCATGAACAGAATGTAGAGACATACAATGTTTCATATGTCCTTCCGACCATTGTGTCAATGCCAATTTGTAGAGAGATAGAATGCATCACAGGTGATTTAGACTATTGTATCCATGCCAATTGGTAGAAAGATACAATGCATCACAGGTCCTTCAGAATATTGTGTCCATGCCAATATGTAGAGAGATACAATGCATCACAGGTCCTTCAGACTATTGAGTCCATGCCAATTTGTAGAGAGATACAATACATCATAGGTCTTTCAGACTATTGTGTCCATGCCAATTTGTAGAGAGATACATAACATCACAGGTCCATCAGACTATTGTGTCGATGAACAATTTGTAGAGAAATACAATGCATCACACTTCTTTCAGACTATTGTATCGATGCCAATTAGCAGAGAGATACAATGCAGCACCAGTACATCAGAATAGTGTGTCCGTGAACAATTCATAGAGAGATACAATGCATCACAGGTCCTTCTGACTATTGTGTCCATGCCAATTTGTAGAGAGATACAATATATCACAGGTCCTTCAGACTATTGTGTCCATGCCAATGTGTAGAGAGGTACAATGCCAATTTGTAGAGAGATACAATGCATCATATGTTCTTCAGACAATTGTGTCCATGCGAATTTGTAGAGAGATACAATGAATCACAGGTTTTTCAAACTATTGTGTCCATGCCAATGTGTAGAGAGATACAATGCATCACTGGTCCTTAAAACTATTAGTTCCATGCCAATTTATAGAGAAATACAATGCATTACAGGTCCTTCAGACTATTGTGTCCATGCCAATTTGTAAAGAGATACAATGATTCACAGCTTCTTCAGACTATTGTGTCCATGTCCATTTGTAGAGAGATAAAATGCATCACAGGGTCTTCAGACTATTGAGTCCATGAACAGAATGTAGAGACATACAATGTTTCATATGTCCTTCCGACCATTGTGTCAATGCCAATTTGTAGAGAGATAGAATGCATCACAGGTGATTTAGACTATTGTATCCATGCCAATTGGTAGAAAGATACAATGCATCACAGGTCCTTCAGATTATTGAGTACATGCCCATTTGTAGAGAGATACAATGCATCACAGGTTCATCAGACTATAGTGTCCATGAACAATATCTAGAGAGATACAATGCATCACAGGTCCTTCAGACTATTGTATGCATGCCAATTTGTAGAGAGATACAATGCAGCACACATACTTCTGACTATTGTGTCCATGAACAATTTATGGAGAGATACAATGCATCACAGGTCCTTCAGACGATCGTGTCATGCCAATTTCTAGTGAGATACATTGCATCACAGGTCCTTCAGACTATTGTATCCATTAAAAATTTGTAGAGAGATACAATACATCACTGGTCCTTCAGACTATTGTGTCCATGCCAATTTGTGGAGAGATACAATGCATCACAGGTCCTTCAGACTTATGTGTCCATACCAATATGTAGAGAGATACAATGCATCACAGGTCCTTCAGACTATTGTGTTTATGTCAATTTCGTGAGAGTACAATGCATCACAGGTCCTTCAGACTATTGTGTCCATGCCAATTTGTAGAGACATGCACTGCATCACAGGTCCTTCAGAATATTGTGTCCATGCCAATTTGTAGGGAGATACAATACTTCACAGTTCCATAAGACTATTGTATCCATGAACAATTTGTAGAGAGATACAATGCTTCACAGATCCTTCAGACTATTGTGTCCATGCCAATATGTAGAGAGATACAATGCATCACAGGTGCTTCAGACAATTATGTCGATGCCAATTTGTAGAGAGATACAATGCATAACAGGTCCTTCAGACTATTGTGTCGAGGCCAATTTGTAGAGAGATAAAATGTATCACAGGTCCTTCAGACTATTGAGTCCATGCCAATTTGTAGAGAGATACAATGCATCACAGGTCCTTCAGACTATTGTGTCCATGGAAATTTGTAGAGAGATAAAATGCATCACAGGTCCTTCAGACTATTGTGTCTATGCCAATGTGTAGAGAGATACCATGCATCAAAGGTCCTTCAGAATATTGTGTCCATGCCAATTTGTAGAGAGATACAATGCATCACAGGTTCTTCAGACTATTGTTTCCATGCCAATGTGTAGAGAGATACAATGCCAATTTGTTAGAAATACAATGCATCACAGGTTCTTCAGAATATTGTGTCCATGCATATTTGTAGAGAGATACAATGCATCACAGGTTGTTCAGACTATTGTGTCCATGCCAATGTGTAGAGAGATACAATGCAACACTGGTCCTTCAAACTATTGGTTCCATGCCAATTTGTAGAGAAATACAATGCATCACAGGTCCTTCAGACTATTGTGTTCATGCCAATTTGTAAAGAGATACAATGCATCACTGCTTCTTCAGACTATTGAGTCCATGTCCATTTGTTAAGATATACAATGCATCACAGGTCCTTCGGACTATTGTGCCCATGCCAATCTGTAGAGAGATACAATGCATCACAGGATCTTCACAATTATGTGTCCATGAACATTATCTAGAGAGATACAATGCTTCATAGGTCCTTCATAATATTGTGTCCATGCCAATTTGTAGAGAGATACAATACATCACAGGTCCGTCGGAATATTGTGTCCATGCCAATGTTTAGAGAGACACAATGCATAACAGGTCTTTCAAACTATTGTGTCCATGCCAACTTGTAGAGAGATACAAAGGATAACAAGTAATTCAGATGATTGTCTTCATGCCAATCTGTAGAACGATACAATCTATCACAGGTCCTTCTGACTAGTGAGTCCATGCCAATTTGTAGAGCGATACAATGCATCACAGGTCCTTCAGACTATTGTGTCCATGGAAATTTGTAGAGAGATAAAATGCATCACTGGTCCTTCAGACTATTGTGTCTATGCCAATGTGTAGAGCGATACAATGCATCACAGGTCCTTCAGACTATTGTGTCCATGGAAATTTGTAGAGAGATAAAATGCATCACTGGTCCTTCAGACTATTGTGTCTATGCCAATGTGTAGAGCGATACAATGCATCACAGGTCCTTCAGACAATGTTGTCCATGCTAATTTGTAGAGAGGTACAATGCATCACAGATCAATCAGACTATTGTGTCCATGCCAATTTGTAGAGAGATACAATGCTTCACAGGTCCTTCAGACTATTGTGTCCATGCTAATTTGTAGAGAGATACAATGCATCACAGGTTCTTCAGACTATTGTTTCTATGCCAATGTGTAGAGAGATACAATGCCAACTTGTAAATAGATACAATGCATGACAGGTTCTTCAGAATATTGTGTCCATACAAATTTGTAGAGAAATACAATGCATCACAGGTTGTTCAGACTATTGTGTACATGCCAATGTGTAGAGAGATACAATGCATCACAGGTCCTTCAGAATATTGTGTCCATGCCAATTTGTAGAGAGATACAAGGCATCACAGGTTCTTCAGACTATTGTTTCCATGCCAATGTGTAGAGAGATACAATGCCAATTTTTAGAGAGATACAATGCATCACAGGTTCTTCATAATATTGTGTCCATGCATATTTGTAGAGAGATACAATGCATCACAGGTCCTTCAGACTATTGTGCCCATGCCAATCTGTAGAGAGATACTATGCATCACAGGATCTTCACAATAATGTGTCCATGAACATTATCTAGAGAGATACAATGCTTCATAAGTCCTTCAGACTATTGTGTCCATGCCAATTTGTAGAGAGATACAATACATCACAGGTCCTTCAGAATATTGTGTCAAAGCCAATGTTTAGAGACACACAATGCATAACAGTTCTTTCAAACAATTGTGTCCATGCGAATTTGTAGAGAGATACAATATATCACAGGTTCTTCAGACTATTGTGTCCATGCCAATGTGTAGAGAGATACAATGCAACACTGGTCCTTCAAACTATTGGTTCCATGCCAATTTGTAGAGAAATACAATGCATCACAGGTCCTTCAGTCTATTGTGTCCATGCCAATTTGTAAAGAGATACAATGCATCACAGCTTCTTCAGACTATTGTGTCCATGCCAATTTGTAGCGAGATACAATGCATCACAGGTCCTTCAGACAATGTTGTCCATGCTAATATGTAGAGAGGTACAATGCATCACAGATCAATCAGACTATTGTGTCCATGCCAATTTGTAGAGAGATACAATGCTTCACAGGTCCTTCAGACTATTGTGTCCATGCTAATTTGAAGAGAGATACAATGCATCACAGGTCCTTCAGACTATTGTGTCCATGCCAATTTGTAAAGAGATACAATGCATCACAGCTTCTTCGGACTATTGTGTCCATTTCCATTTGTTGAGATATACAATGCATCACAGGTCCTTCAGACTATTGTGCCAATGCCAATCTGTAGAGAGATACAATGCATCACAGGATCTTCACAATAATGTGTCCATGAACATTATCTAGAGAGATACAATGCTTCATAGGTCCTTCAGACTATTGTGTCCATGCCAATTTGTAGAGAGATACAATACATCACAGGTCCTTCAGAATATTGTGTCAATGCCAATGTTTAGAGAGACACAATGCATAACAGGTCTTTCAAACTATTGTGTCCATGCGAATTTGTAGAGAGATACAATATATCACAGGTTCTTCAGACTATTGTGTCCATGCCAATGTGTAGAGAGATACAATGCAACACTGGTCCTTCAAACTATTGGTTCCATGCCAATTTGTAGAGAAATACAATGCATCACAGGTCCTTCAGACTATTGTGTCCATGCCAATTTGTAAAGAGATACAATGCATCACAGCTTCTTCAGACTATTGTGCCATGCCAATTTGTAGCGAGATACAATGCATCACAGGTCCTTCAGACAATGTTGTCCATGCTAATTTGTAGAGAGGTACAATGCATCACAGATCAATCAGACTATTGTGTCCATGCCAATTTGTAGAGAGATTCAATGCTTCACAGGTCCTTCAGACTATTGTGTCCATGCTAATTTGTAGAGAGATGCAATGCATCACAGGTTCTTCAGACTATTGTTTCCATGCCAATGTGTAGAGAGATACAATGCCAATTTTTAGAGAGATACAATGCATCACAGGTTGTTCAGACTATTGTGTCCATGCCAATGTGTAGAGAGATACAAGGCAACACTGGTCCTTCAAAATATTGGTTCCATGCCAATTTGTAGAGAAATACAATGCATCACAGGTCCTTCAGACTATTGTGCCCATGCCAATCTGTAGAGAGATACTATGCATCACAGGATCTTCACAATAATGTGTCCATGAACATTATCTAGAGAGATACAATGCTTCATATGTCCTTCAGACTATTGTGTCCATGCCAATTTGTAGAGAGATACAATGCTTCACAGGTCCTTCAGACTATTGTGTCCATGCTAATTTGTAGAGAGATACAATGCATCACAGGTCCTTCAGACTATTGTGTCCATGCCAATTTGTAAAGAGATACAATGCATCACAGCTTCTTCGGACTATTGTGTCCATTTCCATTTGTTGAGATATACAATGCATCACAGGTCCTTCAGACTATTGTGCCAATGCCAATCTGTAGAGAGATACAATGCATCACAGGATCTTCACAATAATGTGTCCATGAACATTATCTAGAGAGATACAATGCTTCATAGGTCCTTCAGACTATTGTGTCCATGCCAATTTGTAGAGAGATACAATACATCACAGGTCCTTCAGAATATTGTGTCAATGCCAATGTTTAGAGAGACACAATGCATAACAGGTCTTTCAAACTATTGTGTCCATGCGAATTTGTAGAGAGATACAATATATCACAGGTTCTTCAGACTATTGTGTCCATGCCAATGTGTAGAGAGGTACAATGCAACACTGGTCCTTCAAACTATTGGTTTCATGCCAATTTGTAGAGAAATACAATGCATCACAGGTCCTTCAGACTATTGTGTCCATGCCAATTTGTAAAGAGATACAATGCATCACAGCTTCTTCCGACTATTGTGTCCATGCCAATTTGTAGCGAGATACAATGCATCACAGGTCCTTCAGAAAATGTTGTCCATGCTAATTTGTAGAGAGGTACAATGCATCACAGATCAATCAGACTATTGTGTCCATGCCAATTTGTAGAGAGATTCAATGCTTCACAGGTCCTTCAGACTATTGTGTCCATGCTAATTTGTAGAGAGATGCAATGCATCACAGGTTCTTCAGACTATTGTTTCTATGCCAATGTGTAGAGAGATACAATGCCAACTTGTAAATAGATACAATGCATCACAGGTTCTTCAGAATATTGTGTCCATACAAATTTGTAGAGAAATACAATGCATCACAGGTTTTTCAGTCTATTGTGTCCATGCCAATGTGTAGAGAGATACAATGCAACACTGGTCCTTCAAACTATTGGTTCCATGCCAATTTGTAGAGAAATACAATGCATCACAGGTCCTTCAGACTATTGTGTCCATGCCAATTTGTAAAGAGATACAATGCATCACAGCTTCTTCAGACTATTGTGTCCATGTCCATTTGTTGAGATATACAATGCATCACAGGTCCTTCAGAATATTGTGCCCATGCCAATCTGTAGAGAGATACAATGCATCACAGGATCTTCACAATAATATGTCCATGAACATTATCTAGAGAGATACAATGCTTCATAGGTCCTTCAGAATATTGTGTCCATGACAATTTGTAGAGAGATACAATATATCACAGGTCCTTCCGAATATTGTGTCCATGCCAATGTTTAGAGAGACACAATGCATAACAGGTCTTTCAAACTATTGTGTCCATGCCAACTTGTAGAGAGATACATTGGATCACAAGTCATTCAGATGATTGTCTTCATGCCAATTTGTAGAGAGATACAATCCATCACAGGTCCTTCTGTCTATTGTGCCCATGCCAATTTGTAGCAAGATACAATGCATCACAGGTCCTCCAAACTATTGTGTCCATGAACAATTTGTAGAGAGATACAATACATCACAGGTCCTTCAGGCTATTGTGTCCACACCAATTTGTGGAAAGATACAATGCATCACAGGTCCTTTAGACTAATGAGTCCATGCCAATTTGTAGAGAGATACAATGCATCACAGGTCCTTCAGAATATTGTGTCCATGCCAATTTGTAGAGAGATACAATACATCACAGGTCCATCAGACTATTGTGTCGATGAACAATTTGTAGAGAAATACAATGCATCACACTTCTTGCAGACTATTGTATCGATGCCAATTAGCAGAGAGATACAATGCAGCACCAGTACTTCAGAATAGTGTGTCCGTGAACAATTCATAGAGAGATACAATGCATCACAGGTCCTTCTGACTATTGTGTCCATGCCAATTTGTAGAGAGATACAATATATCACAGGTCCTTCAGACTATTGTGTCCATGCCAATGTGTAGAGAGGTACAATGCCAATTTGTAGAGAGATACAATGCATCATATGTTCTTCAGACAATTGTGTCGATGCGAATTTGTAGAGAGATACAATGAATCACAGGTTTTTCAGACTATTGTGTCCATGCCAATGTGTAGAGAGATACAATGCATCACTGGTCCTTAAAACTATTAGTTCCATGCCAATTTATAGAGAAATACAATGCATTACAGGTCCTTCAGACTATTGTGTCCATGCCAATTTGTAAAGAGATACAATGCATCTCAGCTTCTTCAGACTATTGTGTCCATGTCCATTTGTAGAGAGATAAAATGCATCACAGGGTCTTCAGACTATTGAGTCCATGAACAGAATGTAGAGACATACAATGTTTCATATGTCCTTCCGACCATTGTGTCAATGCCAATTTGTAGAGAGATAGAATGCATCACAGGTGATTTAGACTATTGTATCCATGCCAATTGGTAGAAAGATACAATGCATCACAGGTCCTTCAGATTATTGAGTACACGCCCATTTGTAGAGAGATACAATGCATCACAGGTTCATCAGATTATAGTGTCCATGAACAATATCTAGAGAGATACAATGCTTCATAGGTCCTTCAGACTATTGAGTCCATGCCAATTTGTGGAGAGATACAATGCATCACAGGTCCTTCAGACTATTGTATGCATGCCAATTTGTAGAGAGATACAATGCAGCACACATACTTCTGACTATTGTGTCCATGAACAATTTATGCAGAGATACAATGCATCACAGGTCCTTCAGACGATTGTGTCATGCCAATTTGTAGTGAGATACATTGCATCACAGGTCCTTCAGACTATTGTATCCATTAAAAATTTGTAGAGATATACAATACATCACTGGTCCTTCAGACTATTGTGTCCATGCCAATTTGTGGAGAGAAACAATGCATCACAGGTCCTTCAGACTTATGTGTCCATACCAATATGTAGAGAGATACAATGCATCACAGGTCCTTCAGACTATTGTGTTTATGTCAATTTCGTGAGAGTACAATGCATCACAGGTCCTTCAGACTATTGTGTCCATGCCAATTTGTAGAGACATGCACTGCATCACAGGTCCTTCAGAATATTGTGTCCATGCCAATTTGTAGGGAGATACAATACTTCACAGTTCCATAAGACTATTGTATCCATGAACAATTTGTAGAGAGATACAATGAATCACAAGTTTTTCAGACTATTGTGTCCATGCCAATGTGTAGAGAGATACAATGCATCACTGGTCCTTAAAACTATTAGTTCCATGCCAATTTATAGAGAAATACAATGCATTACAGGTCCTTCAGACTATTGTGTCCATGCCAATTTGTAAAGAGATACAATGCATCTCAGCTTCTTCAGACTATTGTGTCCATGTCCATTTGTAGAGAGATAAAATGCATCACAGGGTCTTCAGACTATTGAGTCCATGAACAGAATGTAGAGACATACAATGTTTCATATGTCCTTCCGACCATTGTGTCAATGCCAATTTGTAGAGAGATAGAATGCATCACAGGTGATTTAGACTATTGTATCCATGCCAATTGGTAGAAAGATACAATGCATCACAGGTCCTTCAGATTATTGAGTACATGCCCATTTGTAGAGAGATACAATGCATCACAGGTTCATCAGATTATAGTGTCCATGAACAATATCTAGAGAGATACAATGCTTCATAGGTCCTTCAGACTATTCAGTCCATGCCAATTTGTGGAGAGATACAATGCATCACAGGTCCTTCAGACTATTGTATGCATGCCAATTTGTAGAGAGATACAATGCAGCACACATACTTCTGACTATTGTGTCCATGAACAATGTATGGAGAGATACAATGCATCACAGGTCCTTCAGACGATTGTGTCATGCCAATTTGTAGTGAGATACATTGCATCACAGGTCCTTCAGACTATTGTATCCATTAAAAATTTGTAGAGATATACAATACATCACTGGTCCTTCAGACTATTGTGTCCATGCCAATTTGTGGAGAGAAACAATGCATCACAGGTCCTTCAGACTTATGTGTCCATACCAATATGTAGAGAGATACAATGCATCACAGGTCCTTCAGACTATTCTGTTTATGTCAATTTCGTGAGAGTACAATGCATCACAGGTCCTTCAGACTATTGTGTCCATGCCAATTTGTAGAGACATGCACTGCATCACAGGTCCTTCAGAATATTGTGTCCATGCCAATTTGTAGGGAGATACAATACTTCACAGTTCCATAAGACTATTGTATCCATGAACAATTTGCAGAGAGATACAATGCTTCACAGATCCTTCAGACTATTGTGTCCATGCCAATATGTAGAGAGATACAATGCATCACAGGTGCTTCAGACAATTATGTCGATGCCAATTTGTAGAGAGATACAATGCATAACAGGTCCTTCAGACTATTGTGTCGAGGCCAATTTGTAGAGAGATAAAATGTATCACAGGTCCTTCAGACTATTGAGTCCATGCCAATTTGTAGAGAGATACAATGCATCACAGGTCCTTCAGACTATTGTGTCCATGGAAATTTGTAGAGAGATAAAATGCATCACAGGTCCTTCAGACTATTGTGTCTATGCCAATGTGTAGAGAGATACCATGCATCAAAGGTCCTTCAGAATATTGTGTCCATGCCAATTTGTAGAGAGATACAATGCCAATTTGTTAGAGATACAATGCATCACAGGTTCTTCAGAATATTGTATCCATGCATATTTGTAGAGAGATAAAATGCATCACAGGTTGTTCAGACTATTGTGTCCATGCCAATGTGTAGAGAGATACAATGCAACACTGGTCCTTCAAACTATTGGTTCCATGCCAATTTGTAGAGAAATACAATGCATCACAGGTCCTTCAGACTATTGTGTTCATGCCAATTTGTAAAGAGATACAAAGCATCACTGCTTCTTCAGACTATTGTGTCCATATCCATTTGTTAAGATATACAATGCATCACAGGTCCTTCGGACTATTGTGCCCATGCCAATCTGTAGAGAGATACAATGCATCACAGGATCTTCACAATTATGTGTCCATGAACATTATCTAGAGAGATACAATGCTTCATAGGTCCTTCATAATATTGTGTCCATGCCAATTTGTAGAGAGATACAATACATCACAGGTCCGTCGGAATATTGTGTCCATGCCAATGTTTAGAGAGACACAATGCATAACAGGTCTTTCAAACTATTGTGTCCATGCCAACTTGTAGAGAGATACAAAGGATCACAAGTAATTCAGATGATTGTCTTCATGCCAATCTGTAGAAAGATACAATCTATCACAGGTCCTTCTGACTAGTGAGTCCATGCCAATTTGTAGAGCGATACAATGCATCACAGGTCCTTCAGACTATTGTGTCCATGGAAATTTGTAGAGAGATAAAATGCATCACTGGTCCTTCAGACTATTGTGTCTATGCCAATGTGTAGAGAGATACAATGCATCACAGGTCCTTCAGAATATTGTGTCCATGCCAATTTGTAGAGAGATACAAGGCATCACAGGTTCTTCAGACTATTGTTTCCACGCCAATGTGTAGAGAGATACAATGCCAATTTGTAGAGAGATACAATGCATCACAGGTTCTTCATAATATTGTGTCCATGCCAATGTGTAGAGAGATACAAAGCAACACTGGTCCTACAAAATATTGGTTCCATGCCAATTTGTAGAGAAATACAATGCATCACAGGTCCTTCAGACTATTGTGCCCATGCCAATCTGTAGAGAGATACAATGCATCACAGGATGTTCACAATAATGTGTCCATGAACATTATCTAGAGAGATACAATGCTTCATAGGTCCTTCAGACTATTGTATCGATGCCAATTAGCAGAGAGATACAATGCAGCACCAGTACTTCAGAATAGTGTGTCCGTGAACAATTCATAGAGAGATACAATGCATCACAGGTCCTTCTGACTATTGTGTCCATGCCAATTTGTAGAGAGATACAATATATCACAGGTCCTTCAGACTATTGTGTCCATGCCAATGTGTAGAGAGGTACAATGCCAATTTGTAGAGAGATACAATGCATCATAGGTTCTTCTGACAATTGTGTCCATGCGAATTTGTAGAGAGATACAATGCATCACAGGATTTTCAGACTATTGTGTCCATGCCAATGTGTAGAGAGATACAATGCATCACTGGTCCTTAAAACTATTAGTTCCATGCCAATTTATAGAGAAATACAATGCATCACAGGTCCTTCAGACTATTGTGTCCATGCCAATTTGTAAAGAGATACAATGCATCACAGCTTCTTCAGACTATTGTGTCCATGTCCATTTGTAGAGAGATAAAATGCATCACAGGGTCTTCAGACTATTGAGTCCATGAACAGAATGTAGAGACATACAATGTTTCATATGTCCTTCCGTCCATTGTGTCAATGCCAATTTGTAGAGAGATAGAATACATCACAGGTGATTTAGACTATTGTATCCATGTCAATTGGTAGAAAGATACAATGCATCACAGGTCCTTCAGATTATTGAGTACATGCCCATTTGTAGAGAGATACAATGCATCACAGGTTCATCAGACTATAGTGTCCATGAACAATATCTAGAGAGATACAATGCTTCATAGGTCCTTCAGACTATTCAGTCCATGCCAATTTGTGGAGAGATACAATGCATCACAGGTCCTTCAGACTATTGTATGCATGCCAATTTGTAGAGAGATACAATGCATCACAGGATCTTCACAATAATGTGTCCATGAACATTATCTAGAGAGATACAATGCTTCATAGGTCCTTCAGACTATTGTGTCCATGCCAATTTGTAGAGAGATACAATACATCACAGGTCCTTCAGAATATTGTGTCAATGCCAAAGTTTAGAGACACACAATGCATAACAGGTCTTTCAAACTATTGTGTCCATGCGAATTTGTAGAGAGATACAATATATCACAGGTTCTTCAGACTATTGTGTCCACACCAATTTGTGGAGAGATACAATGCATCACAGGTCCTTTAGACTAATGAGTCCATGCAAATTTGTAGAGAGATACAATGCATCACAGGTCCTTCAGAATATTGTGTCCATGCCAATATGTAGAGAGATACAATGCATCACAGGACCTTCTGACTATTGTGTCCATGCCAATTTTTAGAGAGATACAATACATCACAGGTCCATCAGACTATTGTGACCATTAACAATATGTAGAGAAATGCAATGCATCACACTTCTTTCAGACTATTGTATCGATGCCAATTAGCAGAGAGATACAATGCAGCACCAGTACTTCAGAATAGTGTGTCCGTGAACAATTCATAGAGAGATACAATGCATCACAGGTCCTTCTGACTATTGTGTCCATGTTAATTTGTAGAGACATACAATATATCACAGGTCCTTCAGACTATTGTGTCCATGCCAATGTGTAGAGAGGTACAATGCCAATTTGTAGAGAGATACAATGCATCATAGGTTCTTCTGACAATTGTGTCCATGCGAATTTGTAGAGAGATACAATGCATCACAGGTTTTTCAGACTATTGTGTCCATGCCAATGTGTAGAGAGATACAATGCATCACAGCTTCTTCAGACTATTGTGTCCATGTCCATTTGTAGAGAGATAAAATGCATCACAGGGTCTTCAGACTATTGAGTCCATGAACAGAATGTAGAGACATACAATGTTTCATATGTCCTTCCGTCCATTGTGTCAATGCCAATTTGTAGAGAGATAGAATGCATCACAGGTGATTTAGACTATTGTATCCATGCCAATTGGTAGAAAGCTACAATGCATCACAGGTCCTTCAGATTATTGAGTACATGCCCATTTGTAGTGAGATACAATGCATCACAGGTTCATCAGACTATAGTGTCCATGAACAATATCTAGAGAGATACAATGCTTCATAGGTCCTTCAGACTATTCAGTCCATGCCAATTTGTGGAGAGATACAATGCATCACAGGTCCTTCAGACTATTGTATGCATGCCAATTTGTAGAGAGATACAATGCATCACAGGATCTTCACAATAATGTGTCCATGAACATTATCTAGAGAGATACAATGCTTCATAGGTCCTTCAGACTATTGTGTCCATGCCAATTTGTAGAGAGATACAATACATCACAGGTCCTTCAGAATATTGTGTCAATGCCAAAGTTTAGAGACACACAATGCATAACAGGCCTTTCAAACTATTGTGTCCATGCAAATTTGTAGAGAGATACAATATATCACAGGTTCTTCAGACTATTGTGTCCATGCCAATGTGTAGAGAGATACAATGCAACACTGGTCCTTCAAACTATTGGTTCCATGCCAATTTGTAGAGAAATACAATGCATCACAGGTCCTTCAGGCTATTGTGTCCATGCCAATTTGTAAAGAGATACAATGCATCACAGCTTCTTCAGACTATTGTGTCCATGCCAATTTGTAGCGAGATACAATGCATCACAGGTCCTTCAGACAATGTTGTCCATGCTAATTTGTAGAGAGGTACAATGCATCACAGATCAATCAGACTATTGTGTCCATGCCAATTTGTAGAGAGATACAATGCTTCACAGGTCCTTCAGACTATTGTGTCCATGCTAATTTGTAGTGAGATACAATGCATCACAGGTCCTTCAGACTATTGTGTCAATGCCAATTTGTAAAGAGATACAATGCATCACAGCTTCTTCTGACTATTGTGTCCATTTCCATTTGTTGAGATATACAATGCATCACAGGTCCTTCAGACTATTGTGCCCATGCCAATCTGTAGAGAGATACAATGCATCACAGGATCTTCACAATAATGTGTCCATGAACATTATCTAGAGAGATACAATGATTCATAGGTCCTTCAGACTATTGTGTCCATGCCAATTTGTAGAGAGATACAATACATCACAGGTCCTTCAGAATATTGTGTCAATGCCAATGTTTAGAGAGACACAATGCATAACAGGTCTTTCAAACTATTGTGTCCATGCGAATTTGTACAGAGATACAATGCATCACAGGTTCTTCAGACTATTGTTTCCATGCCAATGTGTAGAGAGATACAATGCCAATTTGTTAGAGATACAATGCATCACAGGTTCTTCAGAATATTGTGTCCATGCCAATGTGTAGAGAGATACAATGCAACACTGGTCCTTCAAACTATTGGTTCCATGCCAATTTGTAGAGAAATACAATGCATCACAGGTCCTTCAGACTATTGAGTTCATGCCAATTTGTAGCGAGATACAATGCATCACAGGTCCTTCAGACTATTGTGCCCATGCCAATCTGTAGAGAGATACAATGCATCACAGGATCTTCACAATAATGTGTCCATGAACATTATCTAGAGAGATACAATGCTTCATAGGTCCTTCAGACTATTGTGTCCATGCCAATTTGTAGAGAGATACAATACATCACAGGTCCTTCAGAATATTGTGTCAATGCCAATGTTTAGAGAGACACAATGCATAACAGGTCTTTCAAACTATTGTGTCCATGCGAATTTGTAGAGAGATTCAATATATCACAGGTTCTTCAGACTATTGTGTCCATGCCAATGTGTAGAGAGATACAATGCAACACTGGTCCTTCAAACTATTGGTTCCATGCCAATTTGTAGAGAAATACAATGCATCACAGGTCCTTCAGACTATTGTGTCCATGCCAATTTGTAAAGAGATACAATGCATGACAGCTTCTTCAGACTATTGTGTCCATGCCAATTTGTAGCGAGATACAATGCATCACAGGTCCTTCAGACAATGTTGTCCATGCTAATTTGTAGAGAGGTACAATGCATCACAGATCAATCAGACTATTGTGTCCATGCCAATTTGTAGAGAGATACAATGCTTCACAGGTCCTCCAGACTATTGTGTCCATGCTAATTTGTAGAGAGATACAATGCATCACAGGTTCTTCAGACTATTGTTTCTATGCCAATGTGTAGAGAGATACAATGCCAACTTGTAAATAGATACAATGCATCACAGGTTCTTCAGAATATTGTGTCCATACAAATTTGTAGAGAAATACAATGCATCACAGGTTGTTCAGACTATTGTGTCCATGCCAATGTGTAGAGAGATACAATGCAACACTGGTCCTTCAAACTATTGGTTCCATGCCAATTTGTAGAGAAATACAATGCATCACAGGTCCTTCAGACTATTGTGTCCATGCCAATTTGTAAAGAGATACAATGCATCACAGCTTCTTCAGACTATTGTGTCCATGTCCATTTGTTGAGATATACAATGCATCACAGGTCCTTCAGACAATGTTGTCCATGCTAATTTGTAGAGAGGTACAATGCATCACAGATCAATCAGACTATTGTGTCCATGCTAATTTGTAGAGAGATACAATGCATCACAGGTTCTTCAGACTATTGTTTCTATGCCAATGTGTAGAGAGATACAATGCCAACTTGTAAACAGATACAATGCATCACAGGTTCTTCAGAATATTGTGTCCATACAAATTTGTAGAGAAATACAATGCATCACAGGTTGTTCAGACTATTGTGTCCATGCCAATGTGTAGAGAGATACAATGCAACACTGGTCCTTCAAACTATTGGTTCCATGCCAATTTGTAGAGAAATACAATGCATCACAGGTCCTTCAGACTATTGAGTTCATGCCAATTTGTAGCGAGATACAATGCATCACAGCTTCTTCAGACTATTGTGTCCATGTCCATTTGTAGAGAGATAAAATGCATCACAGGGTCTTCAGACTATTGAGTCCATGAACAGAATGTAGAGACATACAATGTTTCATATGTCCTTCCGTCCATTGTGTCAATGCCAATTTGTAGAGAGATAGAATGCATCACAGGTGATTTAGACTATTGTATCCATGCCAATTGGTAGAAAGATACAATGCATCACAGGTCCTTCAGATTATTGAGTACATGCCCATTTGTAGAGAGATACAATGCATCACAGGTTCATCAGACTATAGTGTCCATGAACAATATCTAGAGAGATACAATGCTTCATAGGTCCTTCAGACTATTCAGTCCATGCCAATTTGTGGAGAGATACAATGCATCACAGGTCCTTCAGACTATTGTATGCATGCCAATTTGTAGAGAGATACAATGCAGCACACATACTTCGGACTATTGTGTCCATGAACAATTTATGGAGAGATACAATGCATCACAGGTCCTTCAGACGATTGTGTCATGCCAATTTGTAGTGAGATACATTGCATCACAGGTCCTTCAGACTATTGTATCCATTAAAAATTTGTAGAGATATACAATACATCACTGGTCCTTCAGACTATTGTGTCCATGCCAATTTGTGGAGAGAAACAATGCATCACAGGTCCTTCAGACTTATGTGTCCATACCAATATGTAGAGAGATACAATGCATCACAGGTCCTTCAGACTATTGTGTTTATGTCAATTTCGTGAGAGTACAATGCATCACAGGTCCTTCAGACTATTGTGTCCATGCCAATTTGTAGAGACATGCACTGCATCACAGGTCCTTCAGAATATTGTGTCCATGCCAATTTGTAGGGAGATACAATACTTCACAGTTCCATAAGACTATTGTATCCATGAACAATTTGCAGAGAGATACAATGCTTCACAGATCCTTCAGACTATTGTGTCCATGCCAATATGTAGAGAGATACAATGCATCACAGGTGCTTCAGACAATTATGTCGATGCCAATTTGTAGAGAGATACAATCCATAACAGGTCCTTCAGACTATTGTGTCGAGGCCAATTTGTAGAGAGATAAAATGTATCACAGGTCCTTCAGACTATTGAGTCCATGCCAATTTGTAGAGAGATACAATGCATCACAGGTCCTTCAGACTATTGTGTCCATGGAAATTTGTAGAGAGATAAAATGCATCACAGGTCCTTCAGACTATTGTGTCTATGCCAATGTGTAGAGAGATACCATGCATCAAAGGTCCTTCAGAATATTGTGTCCATGCCAATTTGTAGAGAGATACAATGCCAATTTGTTAGAGATACAATGCATCACAGGTTCTTCAGAATATTGTGTCCATGCATATTTGTAGAGAGATACAATGCATCACAGGTTGTTCAGACTATTGTGTCCATGCCAATGTGTAGAGAGATACAATGCAACACTGGTCCTTCAAACTATTGGTTCCATGCCAATTTGTAGAGAAATACAATGCATCACAGGTCCTTCAGACTATTGTGTTCATGCCAATTTGTAAAGAGATACAAAGCATCACTGCTTCTTCAGACTATTG
This sequence comes from Narcine bancroftii, assembly GCF_036971445.1. Classification (NCBI taxonomy): domain Eukaryota; kingdom Metazoa; phylum Chordata; class Chondrichthyes; order Torpediniformes; family Narcinidae; genus Narcine; species Narcine bancroftii. The sequence continues at coordinate 58,379,596 of NC_091471.1, read as the reverse complement.
TGTCCATATCCATTTGTTAAGATATACAATGCATCACAGGTCCTTCGGACTATTGTGCCCATGCCAATCTGTAGAGAGATACAATGCATCACAGGATCTTCACAATTATGTGTCCATGAACATTATCTAGAGAGATACAATGCTTCATAGGTCCTTCATAATATTGTGTCCATGCCAATTTGTAGAGAGATACAATACATCACAGGTCCGTCGGAATATTGTGTCCATGCCAATGTTTAGAGAGACACAATGCATAACAGGTCTTTCAAACTATTGTGTCCATGCCAACTTGTAGAGAGATACAAAGGATCACAAGTAATTCAGATGATTGTCTTCATGCCAATCTGTAGAAAGATACAATCTATCACAGGTCCTTCTGACTAGTGAGTCCATGCCAATTTGTAGAGCGATACAATGCATCACAGGTCCTTCAGACTATTGTGTCCATGGAAATTTGTAGAGAGATAAAATGCATCACTGGTCCTTCAGACTATTGTGTCTATGCCAATGTGTAGAGAGATACAATGCATCACAGGTCCTTCAGAATATTGTGTCCATGCCAATTTGTAGAGAGGTACAAGGCATCACAGGTTCTTCAGACTATTGTTTCCATGCCAATGTGTAGAGAGATACAATGCCAATTTGTAGAGAGATACAATGCATCACAGGTTCTTCATAATATTGTGTCCATGCATATTTGTAGAGAGATACAATGCATCACAGGTTGTTCAGACTATTGTGTCCATGCCAATGTGTATAGAGATACAAAGCAACACTGGTCCTACAAAATATTGGTTCCATGCCAATTTGTAGAGAAATACAATGCATCACAGGTCCTTCAGACTATTGTGCCCATGCCAATCTGTAGAGAGATACAATGCATCACAGGATGTTCACAATAATGTGTCCATGAACATTATCTAGAGAGATACAATGCTTCATAGGTCCTTCAGACTATTGTATCGATGCCAATTAGCAGAGAGATACAATGCAGCACCAGTACTTCAGAATAGTGTGTCCGTGAACAATTCATAGAGAGATACAATGCATCACAGGTCCTTCTGACTATTGTGTCCATGCCAATTTGTAGAGAGATACAATATATCACAGGTCCTTCAGACTATTGTGTCCATGCCAATGTGTAGAGAGGTACAATGCCAATTTGTAGAGAGATACAATGCATCATAGGTTCTTCTGACAATTGTGTCCATGCGAATTTGTAGAGAGATACAATGCATCACAGGATTTTCAGACTATTGTGTCCATGCCAATGTGTAGAGAGATACAATGCATCACTGGTCCTTAAAACTATTAGTTCCATGCCAATTTATAGAGAAATACAATGCATCACAGGTCCTTCAGACTATTGTGTCCATGCCAATTTGTAAAGAGATACAATGCATCACAGCTTCTTCAGACTATTGTGTCCATGTCCATTTGTAGAGAGATAAAATGCATCACAGGGTCTTCAGACTATTGAGTCCATGAACAGAATGTAGAGACATACAATGTTTCATATGTCCTTCCGTCCATTGTGTCAATGCCAATTTGTAGAGAGATAGAATGCATCACAGGTGATTTAGACTATTGTATCCATGCCAATTGGTAGAAAGATACAATGCATCACAGGTCCTTCAGATTATTGAGTACATGCCCATTTGTAGAGAGATACAATGCATCACAGGTTCATCAGACTATAGTGTCCATGAACAATATCTAGAGAGATACAATGCTTCATAGGTCCTTCAGACTATTCAGTCCATGCCAATTTGTGGAGAGATACAATGCATCACAGGTCCTTCAGACTATTGTATGCATGCCAATTTGTAGAGAGATACAATGCATCACAGGATCTTCACAATAATGTGTCCATGAACATTATCTAGAGAGATACAATGCTTCATAGGTCCTTCAGACTATTGTGTCCATGCCAATTTGTAGAGAGATACAATACATCACAGGTCCTTCAGAATATTGTGTCAATGCCAAAGTTTAGAGACACACAATGCATAACAGGTCTTTCAAACTATTGTGTCCATGCGAATTTGTAGAGAGATACAATATATCACAGGTTCTTCAGACTATTGTGTCCACACCAATTTGTGGAGAGATACAATGCATCACAGGTCCTTTAGACTAATGAGTCCATGCAAATTTGTAGAGAGATACAATGCATCACAGGTCCTTCAGAATATTGTGTCCATGCCAATATGTAGAGAGATACAATGCATCACAGGACCTTCTGACTATTGTGTCCATGCCAATTTTTAGAGAGATACAATACATCACAGGTCCATCAGACTATTGTGACCATTAACAATATGTAGAGAAATGCAATGCATCACACTTCTTTCAGACTATTGTATCGATGCCAATTAGCAGAGAGATACAATGCAGCACCAGTACTTCAGAATAGTGTGTCCGTGAACAATTCATAGAGAGATACAATGCATCACAGGTCCTTCTGACTATTGTGTCCATGCCAATTTGTAGAGAGATACAATATATCACAGGTCCTTCAGACTATTGTGTCCATGCCAATGTGTAGAGAGGTACAATGCCAATTTGTAGAGAGATACAATGCATCATAGGTTCTTCTGACAATTGTGTCCATGCGAATTTGTAGAGAGATACAATGCATCACAGGTTTTTCAGACTATTGTGTCCATGCCAATGTGTAGAGAGATACAATGCATCACTGGTCCTTCAGACTATTGTGTCCATGCCAATTTGTAAAGAGATACAATGCATCACAGCTTCTTCAGACTATTGTGTCCATGTCCATTTGTAGAGAGATAAAATGCATCACAGGGTCTTCAGACTATTGAGTCCATGAACAGAATGTAGAGACATACAATGTTTCATATGTCCTTCCGTCCATTGTGTCAATGCCAATTTGTAGAGAGATAGAATGCATCACAGGTGATTTAGACTATTGTATCCATGCCAATTGGTAGAAAGCTACAATGCATCACAGGTCCTTCAGATTATTGAGTACATGCCCATTTGTAGTGAGATACAATGCATCACAGGTTCATCAGACTATAGTGTCCATGAACAATATCTAGAGAGATACAATGCTTCATAGGTCCTTCAGACTATTCAGTCCATGCCAATTTGTGGAGAGATACAATGCATCACAGGTCCTTCAGACTATTGTATGCATGCCAATTTGTAGAGAGATACAATGCATCACAGGATCTTCACAATAATGTGTCCATGAACATTATCTAGAGAGATACAATGCTTCATAGGTCCTTCAGACTATTGTGTCCATGCCAATTTGTAGAGAGATACAATACATCACAGGTCCTTCAGAATATTGTGTCAATGCCAAAGTTTAGAGACACACAATGCATAACAGGTCTTTCAAACTACTGTGTCCATGCGAATTTGTAGAGAGATACAATATATCACAGGTTCTTCAGACTATTGTGTCCATGCCAATGTGTAGAGAGATACAATGCAACACTGGTCCTTCAAACTATTGGTTCCATGCCAATTTGTAGAGAAATACAATGCATCACAGGTCCTTCAGGCTATTGTGTCCATGCCAATTTGTAAAGAGATACAATGCATCACAGCTTCTTCAGACTATTGTGTCCATGACAATTTGTAGCGAGATACAATGCATCACAGGTCCTTCAGACAATGTTGTCCATGCTAATTTGTAGAGAGGTACAATGCATCACAGATCAATCAGACTATTGTGTCCATGCCAATTTGTAGAGAGATACAATGCTTCACAGGTCCTTCAGACTATTGTGTCCATGCTAATTTGTAGTGAGATACAATGCATCACAGGTCCTTCAGACTATTGTGTCAATGCCAATTTGTAAAGAGATACAATGCATCACAGCTTCTTCTGACTATTGTGTCCATTTCCATTTGTTGAGATATACAATGCATCACAGGTCCTTCAGACTATTGTGCCCATGCCAATCTGTAGAGAGATACAATGCATCACAGGATCTTCACAATAATGTGTCCATGAACATTATCTAGAGAGATACAATGCTTCATAGGTCCTTCAGACTATTGTGTCCATGCCAATTTGTAGAGAGATACAATACATCACAGGTCCTTCAGAATATTGTGTCAATGCCAATGTTTAGAGAGACACAATGCATAACAGGTCTTTCAAACTATTGTGTCCATGCGAATTTGTACAGAGATACAATGCATCACAGGTTCTTCAGACTATTGTTTCCATGCCAATGTGTAGAGAGATACAATGCCAATTTGTTAGAGATACAATGCATCACAGGTTCTTCAGAATATTGTGTCCATGCCAATGTGTAGAGAGATACAATGCAACACTGGTCCTTCAAACTATTGGTTCCATGCCAATTTGTAGAGAAATACAATGCATCACAGGTCCTTCAGACTATTGAGTTCATGCCAATTTGTAAAGATATACAATGCATCACAGGTCCTTCGGACTATTGTGCCCATGCCAATCTGTAGAGAGATACAATGCATCACAGGATCTTCACAATTATGTGTCCATGAACATAATCTAGAGAGATACAATGCTTCATAGGTCCTTCATAATATTGTGTCCATGCCAATTTGTAGAGAGATACAATACATCTCAGGTCCGTCGGAATATTGTGTCCATGCCAATGTTTAGAGAGACACAATGCATAATAGGTCTTTCAAACTATTGTGTCCATGCCAACTTGTAGAGAGATACAAAGGATCACAAGTAATTCAGATGATTGTCTTCATGCCAATCTGTAGAAAGATACAATCTATCACAGGTCCTTCTGACTAGTGAGTCCATGCCAATTTGTAGAGCGATACAATGCATCACAGGTCCTTCAGACTATTGTGTCCATGGAAATTTGTAGGGAGATAAAATGCATCACTGGTCCTTCAGAGTATTGTGTCTATGCCGATGTGTAGAGAGATACAATGCATCACAGGTCCTTCAGAATATTGTGTCCATGCCAATTTGTAGAGAGATACAAGGCATCACAGGTTCTTCAGACTATTGTTTCCATGCCAATGTGTAGAGAGATACAATGCCAATTTGTAGAGAGATACAATGCATCACAGGTTCTTCATAATATTGTGTCCATGCATATTAGTAGAGAGATACAATGCATCACAGGTTGTTCAGACTATTGTGTCCATGCCAATGTGTAGAGAGATACAAAGCAACACTGGTCCTTCAAAATATTGGTTCCATGCCAATTTGTAGAGAATACAATGCATCACAGGTCCTTCAGACTATTGTGCCCATGCCAATCTGTAGAGAGATACAATGCATCACAGGATCTTCACAATAATGTGTCCATGAACATTATCTAGAGAGATACAATGCTTCATAGGTCCTTCAGACTATTGTGTCCATGCCAATTTGTAGAGAGATACAATACATCACAGGTCCTTCAGAATATTGTGTCAATGCCAATGTTTAGAGACACACAATGCATAACAGGTCTTTCAAACTATTGTGTCCATGCGAATTTGTAGAGAGATACAATATATCACAGGTTCTTCAGACTATTGTGTCCATGCCAATGTGTAGAGAGAAACAATGCAACACAGGTCCTTCAAACTATTGGTTCCATGCCAATTTGTAGAGAAATACAATGCATCACAGGTCCTTCAGTCTATTGTGTCCATGCCAATTTGTAAAGAGATACAATGCATCACAGCTTCTTCAGACTATTGTGTCCATGCCAATTTGTAGCGAGATACAATGCATCACAGGTCCTTCAGACTATTGTGCCCATGCCAATCTGTAGAGAGATACAATGCATCACAGGATCTTCACAATAATGTGTCCATGAACATTATCTAGAGAGATACAATGCTTCATAGGTCCTTCAGACTATTGTGTCCATGCCAATTTGTAGAGAGATACAATACATCACAGGTCCTTCAGAATATTGTGTCAATGCCAATGTTTAGAGAGACACAATGCATAACAGGTCTTTCAAACTATTGTGTCCATGCGAATTTGTAGAGAGATTCAATATATCACAGGTTCTTCAGACTATTGTGTCCATGCCAATGTGTAGAGAGATACAATTCAACACTGGTCCTTCAAACTATTGGTTCCATGCCAATTTGTAGAGAAATACAATGCATCACAGGTCCTTCAGACTATTGTGTCCATGCCAATTTGTAAAGAGATACAATGCATGACAGCTTCTTCAGACTATTGTGTCCATGCCAATTTGTAGCGAGATACAATGCATCACAGGTCCTTCAGACAATGTTGTCCATGCTAATTTGTAGAGAGGTACAATGCATCACAGATCAATCAGACTATTGTGTCCATGCCAATTTGTAGAGAGATACAATGCTTCACAGGTCCTCCAGACTATTGTGTCCATGCTAATTTGTAGAGAGATACAATGCATCACAGGTTCTTCAGACTATTGTTTCTATGCCAATGTGTAGAGAGATACAATGCCAACTTGTAAATAGATACAATGCATCACAGGTTCTTCAGAATATTGTGTCCATACAAATTTGTAGAGAAATACAATGCATCACAGGTTGTTCAGACTATTGTGTCCATGCCAATGTGTAGAGAGATACAATGCAACACTGGTCCTTCAAACTATTGGTTCCATGCCAATTTGTAGAGAAATACAATGCATCACAGGTCCTTCAGACTATTGTGTCCATGCCAATTTGTAAAGAGATACAATGCATCACAGCTTCTTCAGACTATTGTGTCCATGTCCATTTGTTGAGATATACAATGCATCACAGGTCCTTCAGACAATGTTGTCCATGCTAATTTGTAGAGAGGTACAATGCATCACAGATCAATCAGACTATTGTGTCCATGCCAATTTGTAGAGAGATACAATGCTTCACAGGTCCTCCAGACTATTGTGTCCATGCTAATTTGTAGAGAGATACAATGCATCACAGGTTCTTCAGACTATTGTTTCTATGCCAATGTGTAGAGAGATACAATGCCAACTTGTAAACAGATACAATGCATCACAGGTTCTTCAGAATATTGTGTCCATACAAATTTGTAGAGAAATACAATGCATCACAGGTTGTTCAGACTATTGTGTCCATGCCAATGTGTAGAGAGATACAATGCAACACTGGTCCTTCAAACTATTGTTTCCATGCCAATTTGTAGAGAAATACAATGCATCACAGGTCCTTCAGACTATTGTGTCCATGCCAATTTGTAAAGAGATACAATGCATCACAGCTTCTTCAGACTATTGTGTCCATGTCCATTTGTAGAGAGATAAAATGCATCACAGGGTCTTCAGACTATTGAGTCCATGAACAGAATGTAGAGACATACAATGTTTCATATGTCCTTCCGTCCATTGTGTCAATGCCAATTTGTAGAGAGATAGAATGCATCACAGGTGATTTAGACTATTGTATCCATGCCAATTGGTAGAAAGATACAATACATCACAGGTCCTTCAGAATATTGTGTCAATGCCAAAGTTTAGAGACACACAATGCATAACAGGTCTTTCAAACTATTGTGTCCATGCGAATTTGTAGAGAGATACAATATATCACAGGTTCTTCAGACTATTGTGTCCATGCCAATGTGTAGAGAGATACAATGCAACACTGGTCCTTCAAACTATTGGTTCCATGCCAATTTGTAGAGAAATACAATGCATCACAGGTCCTTCAGGCTATTGTGTCCATGCCAATTTGTAAAGAGATACAATGCATCACAGCTTCTTCAGACTATTGTGTCCATGCCAATTTGTAGCGAGATACAATGCATCACAGGTCCTTCAGACAATGTTGTCCATGCTAATTTGTAGAGAGGTACAATGCATCACAGATCAATCAGACTATTGTGTCCATGCCAATTTGTAGAGAGATACAATGCTTCACAGGTCCTTCAGACTATTGTGTCCATGCTAATTTGTAGTGAGATACAATGCATCACAGGTCCTTCAGACTATTGTGTCAATGCCAATTTGTAAAGAGATACAATGCATCACAGCTTCTTCTGACTATTGTGTCCATTTCCATTTGTTGAGATATACAATGCATCACAGGTCCTTCAGACAATGTTGTCCATGCTAATTTGTAGAGAGGTACAATGCATCACAGATCAATCAGACTATTGTGTCCATGCCAATTTGTAGAGAGATACAATGCTTCACAGGTCCTCCAGACTATTGTGTCCATGCTAATTTGTAGAGAGATACAATGCATCACAGGTTCTTCAGACTATTGTTTCTATGCCAATGTGTAGAGAGATACAATGCCAACTTGTAAACAGATACAATGCATCACAGGTTCTTCAGAATATTGTGTCCATACAAATTTGTAGAGAAATACAATGCATCACAGGTTGTTCAGACTATTGTGTCCATGCCAATGTGTAGAGAGATACAATGCAACACTGGTCCTTCAAACTATTGGTTCCATGCCAATTTGTAGAGAAATACAATGCATCACAGGTCCTTCAGACTATTGTGTCCATGCCAATTTGTAAAGAGATACAATGCATCACAGCTTCTTCAGACTATTGTGTCCATGTCCATTTGTAGAGAGATAAAATGCATCACAGGGTCTTCAGACTATTGAGTCCATGAACAGAATGTAGAGACATACAATGTTTCATATGTCCTTCCGTCCATTGTGTCAATGCCAATTTGTAGAGAGATAGAATGCATCACAGGTGATTTAGACTATTGTATCCATGCCAATTGGTAGAAAGATACAATGCATCACAGGTCCTTCAGATTATTGAGTACATGCCCATTTGTAGAGAGATACAATGCATCACAGGTTCATCAGACTATAGTGTCCATGAACAATATCTAGAGAGATACAATGCTTCATAGGTCCTTCAGACTATTCAGTCCATGCCAATTTGTGGAGAGATACAATGCATCACAGGTCCTTCAGACTATTGTATGCATGCCAATTTGTAGAGAGATACAATGCATCACAGGTCCTTCAGACTATTGTATCCATTAAAAATTTGTAGAGATATACAATACATCACTGGTCCTTCAGACTATTGTGTCCATGCCAATTTGTGGAGAGAAACAATGCATCACAGGTCCTTCAGACTTATGTGTCCATACCAATATGTAGAGAGATACAATGCATCACAGGTCCTTCAGACTATTGTGTTTATGTCAATTTCGTGAGAGTACAATGCATCACAGGTCCTTCAGACTATTGTGTCCATGCCAATTTGTAGGGAGATACAATACTTCACAGTTCCATAAGACTATTGTATCCATGAACAATTTGCAGAGAGATACAATGCTTCACAGATCCTTCAGACTATTGTGTCCATGCCAATATGTAGAGAGATACAATGCATCACAGGTGCTTCAGACAATTATGTCGATGCCAATTTGTAGAGAGATACAATGCATAACAGGTCCTTCAGACTATTGTGTCGAGGCCAATTTGTAGAGAGATAAAATGTATCACAGGTCCTTCAGACTATTGAGTCCATGCCAATTTGTAGAGAGATACAATGCATCACAGGTCCTTCAGACTATTGTGTCCATGGAAATTTGTAGAGAGATAAAATGCATCACAGGTCCTTCAGACTATTGTGTCTATGCCAATGTGTAGAGAGATACCATGCATCAAAGGTCCTTCAGAATATTGTGTCCATGCCAATTTGTAGAGAGATACAATGCCAATTTGTTAGAGATACAATGCATCACAGGTTCTTCAGAATATTGTGTCCATGCATATTTGTAGAGAGATACAATGCATCACAGGTTGTTCAGACTATTGTGTCCATGCCAATGTGTAGAGAGATACAATGCAACACTGGTCCTTCAAACTATTGGTTCCATGCCAATTTGTAGAGAAATACAATGCATCACAGGTCCTTCAGACTATTGTGTTCATGCCAATTTGTAAAGAGATACAAAGCATCACTGCTTCTTCAGACTATTGTGTCCATATCCATTTGTTAAGATATACAAGGCATCACAGGTCCTTCGGACTATTGTGCCCATGCCAATCTGTAGAGAGATACAATGCATCACAGGATCTTCACAATTATGTGTCCATGAACATTATCTAGGGAGATACAATGCTTCATAGGTCCTTCATAATATTGTGTCCATGCCAATTTGTAGAGAGATACAATACATCACAGGTCCGTCGGAATATTGTGTCCATGCCAATGTTTAAAGAGACACAATGCATAACAGGTCTTTCAAACTATTGTGTCCATGCCAACTTGTAGAGAGATACAAAGGATCACAAGTAATTCAGATGATTGTCTTCATGCCAATCTGTAGAAAGATACAATCTATCACAGGTCCTTCTGACTAGTGAGTCCATGCCAATTTGTAGAGCGATACAATGCATCACAGGTCCTTCAGACTATTGTGTCCATGGAAATTTGTAGAGAGATAAAATGCATCACTGGTCCTTCAGACTATTGTGTCTATGCCAATGTGTAGAGAGATACAATGCATCACAGGTCCTTCAGAATATTGTGTCCATGCCAATTTGTAGAGAGATACAAGGCATCACAGGTTCTTCAGACTATTGTTTCCATGCCAATGTGTAGAGAGATACAATGCCAATTTGTAGAGAGATACAATGCATCACAGGTTCTTCATAATATTGTGTCCATGCATATTTGTAGAGAGATACAATGCATCACAGGTTGTTCAGACTATTGTGTCCATGCCAATGTGTAGAGAGATACAAAGCAACACTGGTCCTACAAAATATTGGTTCCATGCCAATTTGTAGAGAAATACAATGCATCACAGGTCCTTCAGACTATTGTGCCCATGCCAATCTGTAGAGAGATACAATGCATCACAGGATGTTCACAATAATGTGTCCATGAACATTATCTAGAGAGATACAATGCTTCATAGGTCCTTCAGACTATTGTATCGATGCCAATTAGCAGAGAGATACAATGCAGCACCAGTACTTCAGAATAGTGTGTCCGTGAACAATTCATAGAGAGATACAATGCATCACAGGTCCTTCTGACTATTGTGTCCATGCCAATTTGTAGAGAGATACAATATATCACAGGTCCTTCAGACTATTGTGTCCATGCCAATGTGTAGAGAGGTACAATGCCAATTTGTAGAGAGATACAATGCATCATAGGTTCTTCTGACAATTGTGTCCATGCGAATTTGTAGAGAGATACAATGCATCACAGGATTTTCAGACTATTGTGTCCATGCCAATGTGTAGAGAGATACAATGCATCACTGGTCCTTAAAACTATTAGTTCCATGCCAATTTATAGAGAAATACAATGCATCACAGGTCCTTCAGACTATTGTGTCCATGCCAATTTGTAAAGAGATACAATGCATCACAGCTTCTTCAGACTATTGTGTCCATGTCCATTTGTAGAGAGATAAAATGCATCACAGGGTCTTCAGACTATTGAGTCCATGAACAGAATGTAGAGACATACAATGTTTCATATGTCCTTCCGTCCATTGTGTCAATGCCAATTTGTAGAGAGATAGAATGCATCACAGGTGATTTAGACTATTGTATCCATGCCAATTGGTAGAAAGATACAATGCATCACAGGTCCTTCAGATTATTGAGTACATGCCCATTTGTAGAGAGATACAATGCATCACAGGTTCATCAGACTATAGTGTCCATGAACAATATCTAGAGAGATACAATGCTTCATAGGTCCTTCAGACTATTCAGTCCATGCCAATTTGTGGAGAGATACAATGCATCACAGGTCCTTCAGACTATTGTATGCATGCCAATTTGTAGAGAGATACAATGCATCACAGGATCTTCACAATAATGTGTCCATGAACATTATCTAGAAAGATACAATGCTTCATAGGTCCTTCAGACTATTGTGTCCATGCCAATTTGTAGAGAGATACAATACATCACAGGACCTTCAGAATATTGTGTCAATGCCAAAGTTTAGAGACACACAATGCATAACAGGTCTTTCAAACTATTGTGTCCATGCGAATGTGTAGAGAGATACAATGCAACACTGGTCCTTCAAACTATTGGTTCCATGCCAATTTGTAGAGAAATACAATGCATCACAGGTCCTTCAGGCTATTGTGTCCATGCCAATTTGTAAAGAGATACAATGCATCACAGCTTCTTCAGACTATTGTGTCCATGCCAATTTGTAGCGAGATACAATGCATCACAGGTCCTTCAGACAATGTTGTCCATGCTAATTTGTAGAGAGGTACAATGCATCACAGATCAATCAGACTATTGTGTCCATGCCAATTTGTAGAGAGATACAATGCTTCACAGGTCCTTCAGACTATTGTGTCCATGCTAATTTGTAGTGAGATACAATGCATCACAGGTCCTTCAGACTATTGTGTCAATGCCAATTTGTAAAGAGATACAATGCATCACAGCTTCTTCTGACTATTGTGTCCATTTCCATTTGTTGAGATATACAATGCATCACAGGTCCTTCAGACTATTGTGCCCATGCCAATCTGTAGAGAGATACAATGCATCACAGGATCTTCACAATAATGTGTCCATGAATATTATCTAGAGAGATACAATGCTTCATAGGTCCTTCAGACTATTGTGTCCATGCCAATTTGTAGAGAGATACAATACATCACAGGTCCTTCAGAATATTGTGTCAATGCCAATGTTTAGAGAGACACAATGCATAACAGGTCTTTCAAACTATTGTGTCCATGCGAATTTGTACAGAGATACAATGCATCACAGGTTCTTCAGACTATTGTTTCCATGCCAATGTGTAGAGAGATACAATGCCAATTTGTTAGAGATACAATGCATCACAGGTTCTTCAGAATATTGTGTCCATGCCAATGTGTAGAGAGATACAATGCAACACTGGTCCTTCAAACTATTGGTTCCATGCCAATTTGTAGAGAAATACAATGCATCACAGGTCCTTCAGACTATTGAGTTCATGCCAATTTGTAAAGATATACAATGCATCACAGGTCCTTCGGACTATTGTGCCCATGCCAATCTGTAGAGAGATACAATGCATCACAGGATCTTCACAATTATGTGTCCATGAACATAATCTAGAGAGATACAATGCTTCATAGGTCCTTCATAATATTGTGTCCATGCCAATTTGTAGAGAGATACAATACATCTCAGGTCCGTCGGAATATTGTGTCCATGCCAATGTTTAGAGAGACACAATGCATAATAGGTCTTTCAAACTATTGTGTCCATGCCAACTTGTAGAGAGATACAAAGGATCACAAGTAATTCAGATGATTGTCTTCATGCCAATCTGTAGAAAGATACAATCTATCACAGGTCCTTCTGACTAGTGAGTCCATGCCAATTTGTAGAGCGATACAATGCATCACAGGTCCTTCAGACTATTGTGTCCATGGAAATTTGTAGGGAGATAAAATGCATCACTGGTCCTTCAGAGTATTGTGTCTATGCCAATGTGTAGAGAGATACAATGCATCACAGGTCCTTCAGAATATTGTGTCCATGCCAATTTGTAGAGAGATACAAGGCATCACAGGTTCTTCAGACTATTGTTTCCATGCCAATGTGTAGAGAGATACAATGCCAATTTGTAGAGAGATACAATGCATCACAGGTTCTTCATAATATTGTGTCCATGCATATTAGTAGAGAGATACAATGCATCACAGGTTGTTCAGACTGTTGTGTCCATGCCAATGTGTAGAGAGATACAAAGCAACACTGGTCCTTCAAAATATTGGTTCCATACCAATTTGTAGAGAATACAATGCATCACAGGTCCTTCAGACTATTGTGCCCATGCCAATCTGTAGAGAGATACAATGCATCACAGGATCTTCACAATAATGTGTGCATGAACATTATCTAGAGAGATACAATGCTTCATAGGTCCTTCAGACTATTGTGTCCATGCCAATTTGTAGAGAGATACAATACATCACAGGTCCTTCAGAATATTGTGTCAATGCCAATGTTTAGAGACACACAATGCATAACAGGTCTTTCAAACTATTGTGTCCATGCGAATTTGTAGAGAGATACAATATATCACAGGTTCTTCAGACTATTGTGTCCATGCCAATGTGTAGAGAGAAACAATGCAACACAGGTCCTTCAAACTATTGGTTCCATGCCAATTTGTAGAGAAATACAATGCATCACAGGTCCTTCAGTCTATAGTGTCCATGCCAATTTGTAAAGAGATACAATGCATCACAGCTTCTTCAGACTATTGTGTCCATGCCAATTTGTAGCGAGATACAATGCATCACAGGTCCTTCAGACTATTGTGCCCATGCCAATCTGTAGAGAGATACAATGCATCACAGGATCTTCACAATAATGTGTCCATGAACATTATCTAGAGAGATACAATGCTTCATAGGTCCTTCAGACTATTGTGTCCATGCCAATTTGTAGAGAGATACAATACATCACAGGTCCTTCAGAATATTGTGTCAATGCCAATGTTTAGAGAGCACAATGCATAACAGGTCTTTCAAACTATTGTGTCCATGCGAATTTGTAGAGAGATTCAATATATCACAGGTTCTTCAGACTATTGTGTCCATGCCAATGTGTAGAGAGATACAATGCAACACTGGTCCTTCAAACTATTGGTTCCATGGCAATTTGTAGAGAAATACAATGCATCACAGGTCCTTCAGACTATTGTGTCCATGCCAATTTGTAAAGAGATACAATGCATGACAGCTTCTTCAGACTATTGTGTCCATGCCATTTTGTAGCGAGATACAATGCATCACAGGTCCTTCAGACAATGTTGTCCATGCTAATTTGGAGAGAGGTACAATGCATCACAGATCAATCAGACTATTGTGTCCATGCCAATTTGTAGAGAGATACAATGCTTCACAGGTCCTCCAGACTATTGTGTCCATGCTAATTTGTAGAGAGATACAATGCATCACAGGTTCTTCAGACTATTGTTTCTATGCCAATGTGTAGAGAGATACAATGCCAACTTGTAAATAGATACAATGCATCACAGGTTCTTCAGAATATTGTGTCCATACAAATTTGTAGAGAAATACAATGCATCACAGGTTGTTCAGACTATTGTGTCCATGCCAATGTGTAGAGAGATACAATGCAACACTGGTCCTTCAAACTATTGGTTCCATGCCAATTCGTAGAGAAATACAATGCATCACAGGTCCTTCAGACTATTGTGTCCATGCCAATTTGTAAAGAGATACAATGCATCACAGCTTCTTCAGACTATTGTGTCCATGTCCATTTGTTGAGATATACAATGCATCACAGGTCCTTCAGACAATGTTGTCCATGCTAATTTGTAGAGAGGTACAATGCATCACAGATCAATCAGACTATTGTGTCCATGCCAATTTGTAGAGAGATACAATGCTTCACAGGTCCTCCAGACTATTGTGTCCATGCTAATTTGTAGAGAGATACAATGCATCACAGGTTCTTCAGACTATTGTTTCTATGCCAATGTGTAGAGAGATACAATGCCAACTTGTAAACAGATACAATGCATCACAGGTTCTTCAGAATATTGTGTCCATACAAATTTGTAGAGAAATACAATGCATCACAGGTTGTTCAGACTATTGTGTCCATGCCAATGTGTAGAGAGATACAATGCAACACTGGTCCTTCAAACTATTGGTTCCATGCCAATTTGTAGAGAAATACAATGCATCACAGGTCCTTCAGACTATTGTGTCAATGCCAATTTGTAAAGAGATACAATGCATCACAGCTTCTTCAGACTATTGTGTCCATGTCCATTTGTAGAGAGATAAAATGCATCACAGGGTCTTCAGACTATTGAGTCCATGAACAGAATGTAGAGACATACAATGTTTCATATGTCCTTCCGTCCATTGTGTCAATGCCAATTTGTAGAGAGATAGAATGCATCACAGGTGATTTAGACTATTGTATCCATGCCAATTGGTAGAAAGATACAATGCATCACAGGTCCTTCAGATTATTGAGTACATGCCCATTTGTAGAGAGATACAATGCATCACAGGTTCATCAGACTATAGTGTCCATGAACAATATCTAGAGAGATACAATGCTTCATAGGTCCTTCAGACTATTCAGTCCATGCCAATTTGTGGAGAGATACAATGCATCACAGGTCCTTCAGACTATTGTATGCATGCCAATTTGTAGAGAGATACAATGCAGCACACATACTTCTGACTATTGTGTCCATGAACAATTTATGGAGAGATACAATGCATCACAGGTCCTTCAGACGATTGTGTCATGCCAATTTGTAGTGAGATACATTGCATCACAGGTCCTTCAGACTATTGTATCCATTAAAAATTTGTAGAGATATACAATACATCACTGGTCCTTCAGACTATTGTGTCCATGCCAATTTGTGGAGAGAAACAATGCATCACAGGTCCTTCAGACTTATGTGTCCATACCAATATGTAGAGAGATACAATGCATCACAGGTCCTTCAGACTATTGTGTTTATGTCAATTTCGTGAGAGTACAATGCATCACAGGTCCTTCAGACTATTGTGTCCATGCCAATTTGTAGAGACATGCACTGCATCACAGGTCCTTCAGAATATTGTGTCCATGCCAATTTGTAGGGAGATACAATACTTCACAGTTCCATAAGACTATTGTATCCATGAACAATTTGCAGAGAGATACAATGCTTCACAGATCCTTCAGACTATTGTGTCCATGCCAATATGTAGAGAGATACAATGCATCACAGGTGCTTCAGACAATTATGTCGATGCCAATTTGTAGAGAGATACAATGCATAACAGGTCCTTCAGACTATTGTGTCGAGGCCAATTTGTAGAGAGATAAAATGTATCACAGGTCCTTCAGACTATTGAGTCCATGCCAATTTGTAGAGAGATACAATGCATCACAGGTCCTTCAGACTATTGTGTCCATGGAAATTTGTAGAGAGATAAAATGCATCACAGGTCCTTCAGACTATTGTGTCTATGCCAATGTGTAGAGAGATACCATGCATCAAAGGTCCTTCAGAATATTGTGTCCATGCCAATTTGTAGAGAGATACAATGCCAATTTGTAGAGAGATACAATGCCAATTTGTTAGAGATACAATGCATCACAGGTTCTTCAGAATATTGTGTCCATGCATATTTGTAGAGAGATACAATGCATCACAGGTTGTTCAGACTATTGTGTCCATGCCAATGTGTAGAGAGATACAATGCAACACTGGTCCTTCAAACTATTGGTTCCATGCCAATTTGTAGAGAAATACAATGCATCACAGGTCCTTCAGACTATTGTGTTCATGCCAATTTGTAAAGAGATACAAAGCATCACTGCTTCTTCAGACTATTGTGTCCATATCCATTTGTTAAGATATACAATGCATCACAGGTCCTTCGGACTATTGTGCCCATGCCAATCTGTAGAGAGATACAATGCATCACAGGATCTTCACAATTATGTGTCCATGAACATTATCTAGGGAGATACAATGCTTCATAGGTCCTTCATAATATTGTGTCCATGCCAATTTGTAGAGAGATACAATACATCACAGGTCCGTCGGAATATTGTGTCCATGCCAATGTTTAGAGAGACACAATGCATAACAGGTCTTTCAAACTATTGTGTCCATGCCAACTTGTAGAGAGATACAAAGGATCACAAGTAATTC
Organism: Narcine bancroftii; assembly: GCF_036971445.1. Lineage (NCBI taxonomy): Eukaryota > Metazoa > Chordata > Chondrichthyes > Torpediniformes > Narcinidae > Narcine > Narcine bancroftii. Next base: position 58,361,973 of record NC_091471.1, on the reverse strand, counting down.
AGATGATTGTCTTCATGCCAATCTGTAGAAAGATACAATCTATCACAGGTCCTTCTGACTAGTGAGTCCATGCCAATTTGTAGAGCGATACAATGCATCACAGGTCCTTCAGACTATTGTGTCCATGGAAATTTGTAGAGAGATAAAATGCATCACTGGTCCTTCAGACTATTGTGTCTATGCCAATGTGTAGAGAGATACAATGCATCACAGGTCCTTCAGAATATTGTGTCCATGCCAATTTGTAGAGAGATACAAGGCATCACAGGTTCTTCAGACTATTGTTTCCATGCCAATGTGTAGAGAGATACAATGCCAATTTGTAGAGAGATACAATGCATCACAGGTTCTTCATAATATTGTGTCCATGCATATTTGTAGAGAGATACAATGCATCACAGGTTGTTCAGACTATTGTGTCCATGCCAATGTGTAGAGAGATACAAAGCAACACTGGTCCTACAAAATATTGGTTCCATGCCAATTTCTAGAGAAATACAATGCATCACAGGTCCTTCAGACTATTGTGCCCATGCCAATCTGTAGAGAGATACAATGCATCACAGGATGTTCACAATAATGTGTCCATGAACATTATCTAGAGAGATACAATGCTTCATAGGTCCTTCAGACTATTGTATCGATGCCAATTAGCAGAGAGATACAATGCAGCACCAGTACTTCAGAATAGTGTGTCCGTGAACAATTCATAGAGAGATACAATGCATCACAGGTCCTTCTGACTATTGTGTCCATGCCAATTTGTAGAGAGATACAATATATCACAGGTCCTTCAGACTATTGTGTCCATGCCAATGTGTAGAGAGGTACAATGCCAATTTGTAGAGAGATACAATGCATCATAGGTTCTTCTGACAATTGTGTCCATGCGAATTTGTAGAGAGATACAATGCATCACAGGATTTTCAGACTATTGTGTCCATGCCAATGTGTAGAGAGATACAATGCATCACTGGTCCTTAAAACTATTAGTTCCATGCCAATTTATAGAGAAATACAATGCATCACAGGTCCTTCAGACTATTGTGTCCATGCCAATTTGTAAAGAGATACAATGCATCACAGCTTCTTCAGACTATTGTGTCCATGTCCATTTGTAGAGAGATAAAATGCATCACAGGGTCTTCAGACTATTGAGTCCATGAACAGAATGTAGAGACATACAATGTTTCATATGTCCTTCCGTCCATTGTGTCAATGCCAATTTGTAGAGAGATAGAATGCATCACAGGTGATTTAGACTATTGTACCATGCCAATTGGTAGAAAGATACAATGCATCACAGGTCCTTCAGATTATTGAGTACATGCCCATTTGTAGAGAGATACAATGCATCACAGGTTCATCAGACTATAGTGTCCATGAACAATATCTAGAGAGATACAATGCTTCATAGGTCCTTCAGACTATTCAGTCCATGCCAATTTGTGGAGAGATACAATGCATCACAGGTCCTTCAGACTATTGTATGCATGCCAATTTGTAGAGAGATACAATGCATCACAGGATCTTCACAATAATGTGTCCATGAACATTATCTAGAGAGATACAATGCTTCATAGGTCCTTCAGACTATTGTGTCCATGCCAATTTGTAGAGAGATACAATACATCACAGGTCCTTCAGAATATTGTGTCAATGCCAAAGTTTAGAGACACACAATGCATAACAGGTCTTTCAAACTATTGTGTCCATGCGAATTTGTAGAGAGATACAATATATCACAGGTTCTTCAGACTATTGTGTCCACACCAATTTGTGGAGAGATACAATGCATCACAGGTCCTTTAGACTAATGAGTCCATGCAAATTTGTAGAGAGATACAATGCGTCACAGGTTCTTCAGAATATTGTGTCCATGCCAATATGTAGAGAGATACAATGCATCACAGGACCTTCTGACTATTGTGTCCATGCCAATTTTTAGAGAGTTACAATACATCACAGGTCCATCAGACTATTGTGACCATTAACAATATGTAGAGAAATGCAATGCATCACACTTCTTTCAGACTATTGTATCGATGCCAATTAGCAGAGAGATACAATGCAGCACCAGTACTTCAGAATAGTGTGTCCGTGAACAATTCATAGAGAGATACAATGCATCACAGGTCCTTCTGACTATTGTGTCCATGCCAATTTGTAGAGAGATACAATATATCACAGGTCCTTCAGACTATTGTGTCCATGCCAATGTGTAGAGAGGTACAATGCCAATTTGTAGAGAGATACAATGCATCATAGGTTCTTCTGACAATTGTGTCCATGCGAATTTGTAGAGAGATACAATGCATCACAGGTTTTTCAAACTATTGTGTCCATGCCAATGTGTAGAGAGATACAATGCATCACTGGTCCTTCAGACTATTGTGTCCATGCCAATTTGTAAAGAGATACAATGCATCACAGCTTCTTCAGACTATTGTGTCCATGTCCATTTGTAGAGAGATAAAATGCATCACAGGGTCTTCAGACTATTGAGTCCATGAACAGAATGTAGAGACATACAATGTTTCATATGTCCTTCCGTCCATTGTGTCAATGCCAATTTGTAGAGAGATAGAATGCATCACAGGTGATTTAGACTATTGTATCCATGCCAATTGGTAGAAAGCTACAATGCATCACAGGTCCTTCAGATTATTGAGTACATGCGCATTTGTAGTGAGATACAATGCATCACAGGTTCATCAGACTATAGTGTCCATGAACAATATCTAGAGAGATACAATGCTTCATAGGTCCTTCAGACTATTCAGTCCATGCCAATTTGTGGAGAGATACAATGCATCACAGGTCCTTCAGACTATTGTATGCATGCCAATTTGTAGAGAGATACAATGCATCACAGGATCTTCACAATAATGTGTCCATGAACATTATCTAGAGAGATACAATGCTTCATAGGTCCTTCAGACTATTGTGTCCATGCCAATTTGTAGAGAGATACAATACATCACAGGTCCTTCAGAATATTGTGTCAATGCCAAAGTTTAGAGACACACAATGCATAACAGGTCTTTCAAACTATTGTGTCCATGCGAATTTGTAGAGAGATACAATATATCACAGGTTCTTCAGACTATTGTGTCCATGCCAATGTGTAGAGAGATACAATGCAACACTGGTCCTTCAAACTATTGGTTCCATGCCAATTTGTAGAGAAATACAATGCATCACAGGTCCTTCAGACTATTGTGTCCATGCCAATTTGTAGAGAGATACAATACATCACAGGTCCTTCAGAATATTGTGTCAATGCCAAAGTTTAGAGACACACAATGCATAACAGGTGTTTCAAACTATTGTGTCCATGCGAATTTGTAGAGAGATACAATATATCACAGGTTCTTCAGACTATTGTGTCCATGCCAATGTGTAGAGAGGTACAATGCCAATTTGTAGAGAGATACAATATATCACAGGTTCATCAGACTATAGTGTCCATGAACAATATCTAGAGAGATACAATGCTTCATAGGTCCTTCAGACTATTCAGTCCATGCCAATTTGTGGAGAGATACAATGCATCACAGGTCCTTCAGACTATTGTATGCATGCCAATTTGTAGAGAGATACAATGCATCACAGGATCTTCACAATAATGTGTCCATGAACATTATCTAGAGAGATACAATGCTTCATAGGTCCTTCAGACTATTGTGTCCATGCCAATTTGTAGAGAGATACAATACATCACAGGTCCTTCAGAATATTGTGTCAATGCCAAAGTTTAGAGACACACAATGCATAACAGGTCTTTCAAACTATTGTGTCCATGCGAATTTGTAGAGAGATACAATATATCACAGGTTCTTCAGACTATTGTGTCCACACCAATTTGTGGAGAGATACAATGCATCACAGGTCCTTTAGACTAATGAGTCCATGCAAATTTGTAGAGAGATACAATGCATCACAGGTCCTTCAGAATATTGTGTCCATGCCAATATGTAGAGAGATACAATGCATCACAGGACCTTCTGACTATTGTGTCCATGCCAATTTTTAGAGAGATACAATACATCACAGGTCCATCAGACTATTGTGACCATTAACAATATGTAGAGAAATGCAATGCATCACACTTCTTTCAGACTATTGTATCGAAGCCAATTAGCAGAGAGATACAATGCAGCACCAGTACTTCAGAATAGTGTGTCCGTGAACAATTCATAGAGAGATACAATGCATCACAGGTCCTTCTGACTATTGTGTCCATGCCAATTTGTAGAGAGATACAATATATCACAGGTCCTTCAGACTATTGTGTCCATGCCAATGTGTAGAGAGGTACAATGCCAATTTGTAGAGAGATACAATGCATCATAGGTTCTTCTGACAATTGTGTCCATGCGAATTTGTAGAGAGATACAATGCATCACAGGTTTTTCAGACTATTGTGTCCATGCCAATGTGTAGAGAGATACAATGCATCACTGGTCCTTCAGACTATTGTGTCCATGCCAATTTGTAAAGAGATACAATGCATCACAGCTTCTTCAGACTATTGTGTCCATGTCCATTTGTAGAGAGATAAAATGCATCACAGGGTCTTCAGACTATTGAGTCCATGAACAGAATGTAGAGACATACAATGTTTCATATGTCCTTCCGTCCATTGTGTCAATGCCAATTTGTAGAGAGATAGAATGCATCACAGGTGATTTAGACTATTGTATCCATGCCAATTGGTAGAAAGCTACAATGCATCACAGGTCCTTCAGATTATTGAGTACATGCCCATTTGTAGTGAGATACAATGCATCACAGGTTCATCAGACTATAGTGTCCATGAACAATATCTAGAGAGATACAATGCTTCATAGGTCCTTCAGACTATTCAGTCCATGCCAATTTGTGGAGAGATACAATGCATCACAGGTCCTTCAGACTATTGTATGCATGCCAATTTGTAGAGAGATACAATGCATCACAGGATCTTCACAATAATGTGTCCATGAACATTATCTAGAGAGATACAATGCTTCATAGGTCCTTCAGACTATTGTGTCCATGCCAATTTGTAGAGAGATACAATACATCACAGGTCCTTCAGAATATTGTGTCAATGCCAAAGTTTAGAGACACACAATGCATAACAGGTCTTTCAAACTATTGTGTCCATGCGAATTTGTAGAGAGATACAATATATCACAGGTTCTTCAGACTATTGTGTCCATGCCAATGTGTAGAGAGATACAATGCAACACTGGTCCTTCAAACTATTGGTTCCATGCCAATTTGTAGAGAAATACAATGCATCACAGGTCCTTCAGGCTATTGTGTCCATGCCAATTTGTAAAGAGATACAATGCATCACAGCTTCTTCAGACTATTGTGTCCATGCCAATTTGTAGCGAGATACAATGCATCACAGGTCCTTCAGACAATGTTGTCCATGCTAATTTGTAGAGAGGTACAATGCATCACAGATCAATCAGACTATTGTGTCCATGCCAATTTGTAGAGAGATACAATGCTTCACAGGTCCTTCAGACTATTGTGTCCATGCTAATTTGTAGTGAGATACAATGCATCACAGGTCCTTCAGACTATTGTGTCCATGCCAATTTGTAGAGAGATACAATATATCACAGGTCCTTCAGACTATTGTGTCCATGCCAATGTGTAGAGAGGTACAATGCCAATTTGTAGAGAGATACAATGCATCATAGGTTCTTCTGACAATTGTGTCCATGCGAATTTGTAGAGAGATACAATGCATCACAGGTTTTTCAGACTATTGTGTCCATGCCAATGTGTAGAGAGATACAATGCATCACTGGTCCTTCAGACTATTGTGTCCATGCCAATTTGTAAAGAGATACAATGCATCACAGCTTCTTCAGACTATTGTGTCCATGTCCATTTGTAGAGAGATAAAATGCATCACAGGGTCTTCAGACTATTGAGTCCATGAACAGAATGTAGAGACATACAATGTTTCATATGTCCTTCCGTCCATTGTGTCAATGCCAATTTGTAGAGAGATAGAATGCATCACAGGTGATTTAGACTATTGTACCATGCCAATTGGTAGAAAGATACAATGCATCACAGGTCCTTCAGATTATTGAGTACATGCCCATTTGTAGAGAGATACAATGCATCACAGGTTCATCAGACTATAGTGTCCATGAACAATATCTAGAGAGATACAATGCTTCATAGGTCCTTCAGACTATTCAGTCCATGCCAATTTGTGGAGAGATACAATGCATCACAGGTCCTTCAGACTATTGTATGCATGCCAATTTGTAGAGAGATACAATGCATCACAGGATCTTCACAATAATGTGTCCATGAACATTATCTAGAGAGATACAATGCTTCATAGGTCCTTCAGACTATTGTGTCCATGCCAATTTGTAGAGAGATACAATACATCACAGGTCCTTCAGAATATTGTGTCAATGCCAAAGTTTAGAGACACACAATGCATAACAGGTCTTTCAAACTATTGTGTCCATGCGAATTTGTAGAGAGATACAATATATCACAGGTTCTTCAGACTATTGTGTCCACACCAATTTGTGGAGAGATACAATGCATCACAGGTCCTTTAGACTAATGAGTCCATGCAAATTTGTAGAGAGATACAATGCGTCACAGGTTCTTCAGAATATTGTGTCCATGCCAATATGTAGAGAGATACAATGCATCACAGGACCTTCTGACTATTGTGTCCATGCCAATTTTTAGAGAGATACAATACATCACAGGTCCATCAGACTATTGTGACCATTAACAATATGTAGAGAAATGCAATGCATCACACTTCTTTCAGACTATTGTATCGATGCCAATTAGCAGAGAGATACAATGCAGCACCAGTACTTCAGAATAGTGTGTCCGTGAACAATTCATAGAGAGATACAATGCATCACAGGTCCTTCTGACTATTGTGTCCATGCCAATTTGTAGAGAGATACAATATATCACAGGTCCTTCAGACTATTGTGTCCATGCCAATGTGTAGAGAGGTACAATGCCAATTTGTAGAGAGATACAATGCATCATAGGTTCTTCTGACAATTGTGTCCATGCGAATTTGTAGAGAGATACAATGCATCACAGGTTTTTCAAACTATTGTGTCCATGCCAATGTGTAGAGAGATACAATGCATCACTGGTCCTTCAGACTATTGTGTCCATGCCAATTTGTAAAGAGATACAATGCATCACAGCTTCTTCAGACTATTGTGTCCATGTCCATTTGTAGAGAGATAAAATGCATCACAGGGTCTTCAGACTATTGAGTCCATGAACAGAATGTAGAGACATACAATGTTTCATATGTCCTTCCGTCCATTGTGTCAATGCCAATTTGTAGAGAGATAGAATGCATCACAGGTGATTTAGACTATTGTATCCATGCCAATTGGTAGAAAGCTACAATGCATCACAGGTCCTTCAGATTATTGAGTACATGCGCATTTGTAGTGAGATACAATGCATCACAGGTTCATCAGACTATAGTGTCCATGAACAATATCTAGAGAGATACAATGCTTCATAGGTCCTTCAGACTATTCAGTCCATGCCAATTTGTGGAGAGATACAATGCATCACAGGTCCTTCAGACTATTGTATGCATGCCAATTTGTAGAGAGATACAATGCATCACAGGATCTTCACAATAATGTGTCCATGAACATTATCTAGAGAGATACAATGCTTCATAGGTCCTTCAGACTATTGTGTCCATGCCAATTTGTAGAGAGATACAATACATCACAGGTCCTTCAGAATATTGTGTCAATGCCAAAGTTTAGAGACACACAATGCATAACAGGTCTTTCAAACTATTGTGTCCATGCGAATTTGTAGAGAGATACAATATATCACAGGTTCTTCAGACTATTGTGTCCATGCCAATGTGTAGAGAGATACAATGCAACACTGGTCCTTCAAACTATTGGTTCCATGCCAATTTGTAGAGAAATACAATGCATCACAGGTCCTTCAGACTATTGTGTCCATGCCAATTTGTAGAGAGATACAATACATCACAGGTCCTTCAGAATATTGTGTCAATGCCAAAGTTTAGAGACACACAATGCATAACAGGTGTTTCAAACTATTGTGTCCATGCGAATTTGTAGAGAGATACAATATATCACAGGTTCTTCAGACTATTGTGTCCATGCCAATGTGTAGAGAGGTACAATGCCAATTTGTAGAGAGATACAATATATCACAGGTTCATCAGACTATAGTGTCCATGAACAATATCTAGAGAGATACAATGCTTCATAGGTCCTTCAGACTATTCAGTCCATGCCAATTTGTGGAGAGATACAATGCATCACAGGTCCTTCAGACTATTGTATGCATGCCAATTTGTAGAGAGATACAATGCATCACAGGATCTTCACAATAATGTGTCCATGAACATTATCTAGAGAGATACAATGCTTCATAGGTCCTTCAGACTATTGTGTCCATGCCAATTTGTAGAGAGATACAATACATCACAGGTCCTTCAGAATATTGTGTCAATGCCAAAGTTTAGAGACACACAATGCATAACAGGTCTTTCAAACTATTGTGTCCATGCGAATTTGTAGAGAGATACAATATATCACAGGTTCTTCAGACTATTGTGTCCACACCAATTTGTGGAGAGATACAATGCATCACAGGTCCTTTAGACTAATGAGTCCATGCAAATTTGTAGAGAGATACAATGCATCACAGGTCCTTCAGAATATTGTGTCCATGCCAATATGTAGAGAGATACAATGCATCACAGGACCTTCTGACTATTGTGTCCATGCCAATTTTTAGAGAGATACAATACATCACAGGTCCATCAGACTATTGTGACCATTAACAATATGTAGAGAAATGCAATGCATCACACTTCTTTCAGACTATTGTATCGAAGCCAATTAGCAGAGAGATACAATGCAGCACCAGTACTTCAGAATAGTGTGTCCGTGAACAATTCATAGAGAGATACAATGCATCACAGGTCCTTCTGACTATTGTGTCCATGCCAATTTGTAGAGAGATACAATATATCACAGGTCCTTCAGACTATTGTGTCCATGCCAATGTGTAGAGAGGTACAATGCCAATTTGTAGAGAGATACAATGCATCATAGGTTCTTCTGACAATTGTGTCCATGCGAATTTGTAGAGAGATACAATGCATCACAGGTTTTTCAGACTATTGTGTCCATGCCAATGTGTAGAGAGATACAATGCATCACTGGTCCTTCAGACTATTGTGTCCATGCCAATTTGTAAAGAGATACAATGCATCACAGCTTCTTCAGACTATTGTGTCCATGTCCATTTGTAGAGAGATAAAATGCATCACAGGGTCTTCAGACTATTGAGTCCATGAACAGAATGTAGAGACATACAATGTTTCATATGTCCTTCCGTCCATTGTGTCAATGCCAATTTGTAGAGAGATAGAATGCATCACAGGTGATTTAGACTATTGTATCCATGCCAATTGGTAGAAAGCTACAATGCATCACAGGTCCTTCAGATTATTGAGTACATGCCCATTTGTAGTGAGATACAATGCATCACAGGTTCATCAGACTATAGTGTCCATGAACAATATCTAGAGAGATACAATGCTTCATAGGTCCTTCAGACTATTCAGTCCATGCCAATTTGTGGAGAGATACAATGCATCACAGGTCCTTCAGACTATTGTATGCATGCCAATTTGTAGAGAGATACAATGCATCACAGGATCTTCACAATAATGTGTCCATGAACATTATCTAGAGAGATACAATGCTTCATAGGTCCTTCAGACTATTGTGTCCATGCCAATTTGTAGAGAGATACAATACATCACAGGTCCTTCAGAATATTGTGTCAATGCCAAAGTTTAGAGACACACAATGCATAACAGGTCTTTCAAACTATTGTGTCCATGCCAATGTGTAGAGAGATACAATGCAACACTGGTCCTTCAAACTATTGCTTCCATGCCAATTTGTAGAGAAATACAATGCATCACAGGTCCTTCAGGCTATTGTGTCCATGCCAATTTGTAAAGAGATACAATGCATCACAGCTTCTTCAGACTATTGTGTCCATGCCAATTTGTAGCGAGATACAATGCATCACAGGTCCTTCAGACAATGTTGTCCATGCTAATTTGTAGAGAGGTACAATGCATCACAGATCAATCAGACTATTGTGTCCATGCCAATTTGTAGAGAGATACAATGCTTCACAGGTCCTTCAGACTATTGTGTCCATGCTAATTTGTAGTGAGATACAATGCATCACAGGTCCTTCAGACTATTGTGTCAATGCCAATTTGTAAAGAGATACAATGCATCACAGCTTCTTCTGACTATTGTGTCCATTTCCATTTGTTGAGATATACAATGCATCACAGGTCCTTCAGACTATTGTGCCCATGCCAATCTGTAGAGAGATACAATGCATCACAGGATCTTCACAATAATGTGTCCATGAACATTATCTAGAGAGATACAATGCTTCATAGGTCCTTCAGACTATTGTGTCCATGCCAATTTGTAGAGAGATACAATACATCACAGGTCCTTCAGAATATTGTGTCAATGCCAATGTTTAGAGAGACACAATGCATAACAGGTCTTTCAAACTATTGTGTCCATGCGAATTTGTACAGAGATACAATGAATCACAGGTTCTTCAGACTATTGTTTCCATGCCAATGTGTAGAGAGATACAATGCCAATTTGTTAGAGATACAATGCATCACAGGTTCTTCAGAATATTGTGTCCATGCCAATGTGTAGAGAGATACAATGCAACACTGGTCCTTCAAACTATTGGTTCCATGCCAATTTGTAGAGAAATACAATGCATCACAGGTCCTTCAGACTATTGAGTTCATGCCAATTTGTAAAGATATACAATGCATCACAGGTCCTTCGGACTATTGTGCCCATGCCAATCTGTAGAGAGATACAATGCATCACAGGATCTTCACAATTATGTGTCCATGAACATAATCTAGAGAGATACAATGCTTCATAGGTCCTTCATAATATTGTGTCCATGCCAATTTGTAGAGAGATACAATACATCTCAGGTCCGTCGGAATATTGTGTCCATGCCAATGTTTAGAGAGACACAATGCATAATAGGTCTTTCAAACTATTGTGTCCATGCCAACTTGTAGAGAGATACAAAGGATCACAAGTAATTCAGATGATTGTCTTCATGCCAATCTGTAGAAAGATACAATCTATCACAGGTCCTTCTGACTAGTGAGTCCATGCCAATTTGTAGAGCGATACAATGCATCACAGGTCCTTCAGACTATTGTGTCCATGGAAATTTGTAGGGAGATAAAATGCATCACTGGTCCTTCAGAGTATTGTGTCTATGCCAATATGTAGAGAGATACAATGCATCACAGGTCCTTCAGAATATTGTGTCCATGCCAATTTGTAGAGAGATACAAGGCATCACAGGTTCTTCAGACTATTGTTTCCATGCCAATGTGTAGAGAGATACAATGCCAATTTGTAGAGAGATACAATGCATCACAGGTTCTTCATAATATTGTGTCCATGCATATTAGTAGAGAGATACAATGCATCACAGGTTGTTCAGACTATTGTGTCCATGCCAATGTGTAGAGAGATACAAAGCAACACTGGTCCTTCAAAATATTGGTTCCATGCCAATTTGTAGAGAATACAATGCATCACAGGTCCTTCAGACTATTGTGCCCATGCCAATCTGTAGAGAGATACAATGCATCACAGGATCTTCACAATAATGTGTCCATGAACATTATCTAGAGAGATACAAAGCTTCATAGGTCCTTCAGACTATTGTGTCCATGCCAATTTGTAGAGAGATACAATACATCACAGGTCCTTCAGAATATTGTGTCAATGCCAATGTTTAGAGACACACAATGCATAACAGGTCTTTCAAACTATTGTGTCCATGCGAATTTGTAGAGAGATACAATATATCACAGGTTCTTCAGACTATTGTGTCCATGCCAATGTGTAGAGAGAAACAATGCAACACAGGTCCTTCAAACTATTGGTTCCATGCCAATTTGTAGAGAAATACAATGCATCACAGGTCCTTCAGTCTATTGTGTCCATGCCAATTTGTAAAGAGATACAATGCATCACAGCTTCTTCAGACTATTGTGTCCATGCCAATTTGTAGCGAGATACAATGCATCACAGGTCCTTCAGACTATTGTGCCCATGCCAATCTGTAGAGAGATACAATGCATCACAGGATCTTCACAATAATGTGTCCATGAACATTATCTAGAGAGATACAATGCTTCATAGGTCCTTCAGACTATTGTGTCCATGCCAATTTGTAGAGAGATACAATACATCACAGGTCCTTCAGAATATTGTGTCAATGCCAATGTTTAGAGAGACACAATGCATAACAGGTCTTTCAAACTATTGTGTCCATGCGAATTTGTAGAGAGATTCAATATATCACAGGTTCTTCAGACTATTGTGTCCATGCCAATGTGTAGAGAGATACAATGCAACACTGGTCCTTCAAACTATTGGTTCCATGCCAATTTGTAGAGAAATACAATGCATCACAGGTCCTTCAGACTATTGTGTCCATGCCAATTTGTAAAGAGATACAATGCATGACAGCTTCTTCAGACTATTGTGTCCATGCCAATTTGTAGCGAGATACAATGCATCACAGGTCCTTCAGACAATGTTGTCCATGCTAATTTGTAGAGAGGTACAATGCATCACAGATCAATCAGACTATTGTGTCCATGCCAATTTGTAGAGAGATACAATGCTTCACAGGTCCTCCAGACTATTGTGTCCATGCTAATTTGTAGAGAGATACAATGCATCACAGGTTCTTCAGACTATTGTTTCTATGCCAATGTGTAGAGAGATACAATGCCAACTTGTAAATAGATACAATGCATCACAGGTTCTTCAGAATATTGTGTCCATACAAATTTGTAGAGAAATACAATGCATCACAGGTTGTTCAGACTATTGTGTCCATGCCAATGTGTAGAGAGATACAATGCAACACTGGTCCTTCAAACTATTGGTTCCATGCCAATTTGTAGAGAAATACAATGCATCACAGGTCCTTCAGACTATTGTGTCCATGCCAATTTGTAAAGAGATACAATGCATCACAGCTTCTTCAGACTATTGTGTCCATGTCCATTTGTTGAGATATACAATGCATCACAGGTCCTTCAGACAATGTTGTCCATGCTAATTTGTAGAGAGGTACAATGCATCACAGATCAATCAGACTATTGTGTCCATGCCAATTTGTAGAGAGATACAATGCTTCACAGGTCCTCCAGACTATTGTGTCCATGCTAATTTGTAGAGAGATACAATGCATCACAGGTTCTTCAGACTATTGTTTCTATGCCAATGTGTAGAGAGATACAATGCCAACTTGTAAACAGATACAATGCATCACAGGTTCTTCAGAATATTGTGTCCATACAAATTTGTAGAGAAATACAATGCATCACAGGTTGTTCAGACTATTGTGTCCATGCCAATGTGTAGAGAGATACAATGCAACACTGGTCCTTCAAACTATTGGTTCCATGCCAATTTGTAGAGAAATACAATGCATCACAGGTCCTTCAGACTATTGTGTCCATGCCAATTTGTAAAGAGATACAATGCATCACAGCTTCTTCAGACTATTGTGTCCATGTCCATTTGTAGAGAGATAAAATGCATCACAGGGTCTTCAGACTATTGAGTCCATGAACAGAATGTAGAGACATACAATGTTTCATATGTCCTTCCGTCCATTGTGTCAATGCCAATTTGTAGAGAGATAGAATGCATCACAGGTGATTTAGACTATTGTATCCATGCCAATTGGTAGAAAGATACAATGCATCACAGGTCCTTCAGATTATTGAGTACATTCCCATTTGTAGAGAGATACAATGCATCACAGGTTCATCAGACTATAGTGTCCATGAACAATATCTAGAGAGATACAATGCTTCATAGGTCCTTCAGACTATTCAGTCCATGCCAATTTGTGGAGAGATACAATGCATCACAGGTCCTTCAGACTATTGTATGCATGCCAATTTGTAGAGAGATACAATGCAACACACATACTTCTGACTATTGTGTCCATGAACAATTTATGGAGAGATACAATGCATCACAGGTCCTTCAGACGATTGTGTCATGCCAATTTGTAGTGAGATACATTGCATCACAGGTCCTTCAGACTATTGTATCCATTAAAAATTTGTAGAGATATACAATACATCACTGGTCCTTCAGACTATTGTGTCCATGCCAATTTGTGGAGAGAAACAATGCATCACAGGTCCTTCAGACTTATGTGTCCATACCAATATGTAGAGAGATACAATGCATCACAGGTCCTTCAGACTATTGTGTTTATGTCAATTTCGTGAGAGTACAATGCATCACAGGTCCTTCAGACTATTGTGTCCATGCCAATTTGTAGAGACCTGCACTGCATCACAGGTCCTTCAGAATATTGTGTCCATGCCAATTTGTAGGGAGATACAATACTTCACAGTTCCATAAGACTATTGTATCCATGTACAATTTGCAGAGAGATACAATGCTTCACAGATCCTTCAGACTATTGTGTCCATGCCAATATGTAGAGAGATACAATGCATCACAGGTGCTTCAGACAATTATGTCGATGCCAATTTGTAGAGAGATACAATGCATAACAGGTCCTTCAGACTATTGTGTCGAGGCCAATTTGTAGAGAGATAAAATGTATCACACGTCCTTCAGACTATTGAGTCCATGCCAATTTGTAGAGAGATACAATGCATCACAGGTCCTTCAGACTATTGTGTCCATGGAAATTTGTAGAGAGATAAAATGCATCACAGGTCCTTCAGACTATTGTGTCTATGCCAATGTGTAGAGAGATACCATGCATCAAAGGTCCTTCAGAATATTGTGTCCATGCCAATTTGTAGAGAGATACAATGCCAATTTGTTAGAGATACAATGCATCACAGGTTCTTCAGAATATTGTGTCCATGCATATTTGTAGAGAGATACAATGCATCACAGGTTGTTCAGACTATTGTGTCCATGCCAATGTGTAGAGAGATACAATGCAACACTGGTCCTTCAAACTATTGGTTCCATGCCAATTTGTAGAGAAATACAATGCATCACAGGTCCTTCAGACTATTGTGTTCATGCCAATTTGTAAAGAGATACAAAGCATCACTGCTTCTTCAGACTATTGTGTCCATATCCATTTGTTAAGATATACAATGCATCACAGGTCCTTCGGACTATTGTGCCCATGCCAATCTGTAGAGAGATACAATGCATCACAGGATCTTCACAATTATGTGTCCATGAACATTATCTAGAGAGATACAATGCTTCATAGGTCCTTCATAATATTGTGTCCATGCCAATTTGTAAAGAGATACAATACATCACAGGTCCGTCGGAATATTGTGTCCATGCCAATGTTTAGAGAGACACAATGCATAACAGGTCTTTCAAACTATTGTGTCCATGCCAACTTGTAGAGAGATACAAAGAATCACAAGTAATTCAGATTATTGTCTTCATGCCAATCTGTAGAAAGATACAATCTATCACAGGTCCTTCTGACTAGTGAGTCCATGCCAATTTGTAGAGCGATACAATGCATCACAGGTCCTTCAGACTATTGTGTCCATGGAAATTTGTAGAGAGATAAAATGCATCACTGGTCCTTCAGACTATTGTGTCTATGCCAATGTGTAGAGAGATACAATGCATCACAGGTCCTTCAGAATATTGTGTCCATGCCAATTTGTAGAGAGATACAAGGCATCACAGGTTCTTCAGACTATTGTTTCCATGCCAATGTGTAGAGAGATACAATGCCAATTTGTAGAGAGATACAATGCATCACAGGTTCTTCATAATATTGTGTCCATGCATATTTGTAGAGAGATACAATGCATCACAGGTTGTTCAGACTATTGTGTCCATGCCAATGTGTAGAGAGATACAAAGCAACACTGGTCCTACAAAATATTGGTTCCATGCCAATTTGTAGAGAAATACAATGCATCACAGGTCCTTCAGACTATTGTGCCCATGCCAATCTGTAGAGAGATACAATGCATCACAGGATGTTCACAATAATGTGTCCATGAACATTATCTAGTGAGATACAATGCTTCATAGGTCCTTCAGACTATTGTATCGATGCCAATTAGCAGAGAGATACAATGCAGCACCAGTACTTCAGAATAGTGTGTCCGTGAACAATTCATAGAGAGATACAATGCATCACAGGTCCTTCTGACTATTGTGTCCATGCCAATTTGTAGAGAGATACAATATATCACAGGTCCTTCAGACTATTGTGTCCATGCCAATGTGTAGAGAGGTACAATGCCAATTTGTAGAGAGATACAATGCATCATAGGTTCTTCTGACAATTGTGTCCATGCGAATTTGTAGAGAGATACAATGCATCACAGGATTTTCAGACTATTGTGTCCATGCCAATGTGTAGAGAGATACAATGCATCACTGGTCCTTAAAACTATTAGTTCCATGCCAATTTATAGAGAAATACAATGCATCACAGGTCCTTCAGACTATTGTGTCCATGCCAATTTGTAAAGAGATACAATGCATCACAGCTTCTTCAGACTATTGTGTCCATGTCCATTTGTAGAGAGATAAAATGCATCACAGGGTCTTCAGACTATTGAGTCCATGAACAGAATGTAGAGACATACAATGTTTCATATGTCCTTCCGTCCATTGTGTCAATGCCAATTTGTAGAGAGATAGAATGCATCACAGGTGATTTAGACTATTGTATCCATGCCAATTGGTAGAAAGATACAATGCATCACAGGTCCTTCAGATTATTGAGTACATGCCCATTTGTAGAGAGATACAATGCATCACAGGTTCATCAGACTATAGTGTCCATGAACAATATCTAGAGAGATACAATGCTTCATAGGTCCTTCAGACTATTCAGTCCATGCCAATTTGTGGAGAGATACAATGCATCACAGGTCCTTCAGACTATTGTATGCATGCCAATTTGTAGAGAGATACAATGCATCACAGGATCTTCACAATAATGTGTCCATGAACATTATCTAGAGAGATACAATGCTTCATAGGTCCTTCAGACTATTGTGTCCATGCCAATTTGTAGAGAGATACAATACATCACAGGTCCTTCAGAATATTGTGTCAATGCCAAAGTTTAGAGACACACAATGCATAACAGGTCTTTCAAACTATTGTGTCCATGCGAATTTGTAGAGAGATACAATATATCACAGGTTCTTCAGACTATTGTGTCCACACCAATTTGTGGAGAGATACAATGCATCACAGGTCCTTTAGACTAATGAGTCCATGCAAATTTGTAGAGAGATACAATGCATCACAGGTCCTTCAGAATATTGTGTCCATGCCAATATGTAGAGAGATACAATGCATCACAGGACCTTCTGACTATTGTGTCCATGCCAATTTTTAGAGAGATACAATACATCACAGGTCCATCAGACTATTGTGACCATTAACAATATGTAGAGAAATGCAATGCATCACACTTCTTTCAGACTATTGTATCGATGCCAATTAGCAGAGAGATACAATGCAGCACCAGTACTTCAGAATAGTGTGTCCGTGAACAATTCATAGAGAGATACAATGCATCACAGGTCCTTCTGACTATTGTGTCCATGCCAATTTGTAGAGAGATACAATATATCACAGGTCCTTCAGACTATTGTGTCCATGCCAATGTGTAGAGAGGTACAATGCCAATTTGTAGAGAGATACAATGCATCATAGGTTCTTCTGACAATTGTGTCCATGCGAATTTGTAGAGAGATACAATGCATCACAGGTTTTTCAGACTATTGTGTCCATGCCAATGTGTAGAGAGATACAATGCATCACTGGTCCTTCAGACTATTGTGTCCATGCCAATTTGTAAAGAGATACAATGCATCACAGCTTCTTCAGACTATTGTGTCCATGTCCATTTGTAGAGAGATAAAATGCATCACAGGGTCTTCAGACTATTGAGTCCATGAACAGAATGTAGAGACATACAATGTTTCATATGTCCTTCCGTCCATTGTGTCAATGCCAATTTGTAGAGAGATAGAATGCATCACAGGTGATTTAGACTATTGTATCCATGCCAATTGGTAGAAAGCTACAATGCATCACAGGTCCTTCAGATTATTGAGTACATGCCCATTTGTAGTGAGATGCAATGCATCACAGGTTCATCAGACTATAGTGTCCATGAACAATATCTAGAGAGATACAATGCTTCATAGGTCCTTCAGACTATTCAGTCCATGCCAATTTGTGGAGAGATACAATGCATCACAGGTCCTTCAGACTATTGTATGCATGCCAATTTGTAGAGAGATACAATGCATCACAGGATCTTCACAATAATGTGTCCATGAACATTATCTAGAGAGATACAATGCTTCATAGGTCCTTCAGACTATTGTGTCCATGCCAATTTGTAGAGAGATACAATACATCACAGGTCCTTCAGAATATTGTGTCAATGCCAAAGTTTAGAGACACACAATGCATAACAGGTCTTTCAAACTATTGTGTCCATGCGAATTTGTAGAGAGATACAATATATCACAGGTTCTTCAGACTATTGTGTCCATGCCAATGTGTAGAGAGATACAATGCAACACTGGTCCTTCAAACTATTGGTTCCATGCCAATTTGTAGAGAAATACAATGCATCACAGGTCCTTCAGGCTATTGTGTCCATGCCAATTTGTAAAGAGATACAATGCATCACAGCTTCTTCAGACTATTGTGTCCATGCCAATTTGTAGCGAGATACAATGCATCACAGGTCCTTCAGACAATGTTGTCCATGCTAATTTGTAGAGAGGTACAATGCATCACAGATCAATCAGACTATTGTGTCCATGCCAATTTGTAGAGAGATACAATGCTTCACAGGTCCTTCAGACTATTGTGTCCATGCTAATTTGTAGTGAGATACAATGCATCACAGGTCCTTCAGACTATTGTGTCAATGCCAATTTGTAAAGAGATACAATGCATCACAGCTTCTTCTGACTATTGTGTCCATTTCCATTTGTTGAGATATACAATGCATCACAGGTCCTTCAGACTATTGTGCTCATGCCAATCTGTAGAGAGATACAATGCATCACAGGATCTTCACAATAATGTGTCCATGAACATTATCTAGAGAGATACAATGCTTCATAGGTCCTTCAGACTATTGTGTCCATGCCAATTTGTAGAGAGATACAATACATCACAGGTCCTTCAGAATATTGTGTCAATGCCAAAGTTTAGAGACACACAATGCATAACAGGTCTTTCAAACTATTGTGTCCATGCGAATTTGTAGAGAGATACAATATATCACAGGTTCTTCAGACTATTGTGTCCATGCCAATGTGTAGAGAGATACAATGCAACACTGGTCCTTCAAACTATTGGTTCCATGCCAATTTGTAGAGAAATACAATGCATCACAGGTCCTTCAGGCTATTGTGTCCATGCCAATTTGTAAAGAGATACAATGCATCACAGCTTCTTCAGACTATTGTGTCCATGCCAATTTGTAGCGAGATACAATGCATCACAGGTCCTTCAGACAATGTTGTCCATGCTAATTTGTAGAGAGGTACAATGCATCACAGATCAATCAGACTATTGTGTCCATGCCAATTTGTAGAGAGATACAATGCTTCACAGGTCCTTCAGACTATTGTGTCCATGCTAATTTGTAGTGAGATACAATGCATCACAGGTCCTTCAGACTATTGTGTCAATGCCAATTTGTAAAGAGATACAATGCATCACAGCTTCTTCTGACTATTGTGTCCATTTCCATTTGTTGAGATATACAATGCATCACAGGTCCTTCAGACTATTGTGCCCATGCCAATCTGTAGAGAGATACAATGCATCACAGGATCTTCACAATAATGTGTCCATGAACATTATCTAGAGAGATACAATGCTTCATAGGTCCTTCAGACTATTGTGTCCATGCCAATTTGTAGAGAGATACAATACATCACAGGTCCTTCAGAATATTGTGTCAATGCCAATGTTTAGAGAAACACAATGCATAACAGGTCTTTCAAACTATTGTGTCCATGCGAATTTGTACAGAGATACAATGCATCACAGGTTCTTCAGACTATTGTTTCCATGCCAATGTGTAGAGAGATACAATGCCAATTTGTTAGAGATACAATGCATCACAGGTTCTTCAGAATATTGTGTCCATGCCAATGTGTAGAGAGATACAATGCAACACTGGTCCTTCAAACTATTGGTTCCATGCCAATTTGTAGAGAAATACAATGCATCACAGGTCCTTCAGACTATTGAGTTCATGCCAATTTGTAAAGATATACAATGCATCACAGGTCCTTCGGACTATTGTGCCCATGCCAATCTGTAGAGAGATACAATGCATCACAGGATCTTCACAATTATGTGTCCATGAACATAATCTAGAGAGATACAATGCTTCATAGGTCCTTCATAATATTGTGTCCATGCCAATTTGTAGAGAGATACAATACATCTCAGGTCCGTCGGAATATTGTGTCCATGCCAATGTTTAGAGAGACACAATGCATAACAGGTCTTTCAAACTATTGTGTCCATGCCAACTTGTAGAGAGATACAAAGGATCACAAGTAATTCAGATGATTGTCTTCATGCCAATCTGTAGAAAGATACAATCTATCACAGGTCCTTCTGACTAGTGAGTCCATGCCAATTTGTAGAGCGATACAATGCATCACAGGTCCTTCAGACTATTGTGTCCATGGAAATTTGTAGGGAGATAAAATGCATCACTGGTCCTTCAGAGTATTGTGTCTATGCCAATGTGTAGAGAGATACAATGCATCACAGGTCCTTCAGAATATTGTGTCCATGCCAATTTGTAGAGAGATACAAGGCATCACAGGTTCTTCAGACTATTGTTTCCATGCCAATGTGTAGAGAGATACAATGCCAATTTGTAGAGAGATACAATGCATCACAGGTTCTTCATAATATTGTGTCCATGCATATTAGTAGAGAGATACAATGCATCACAGGTTGTTCAGACTATTGTGTCCATGCCAATGTGTAGAGAGATACAAAGCAACACTGGTCCTTCAAAATATTGGTTCCATGCCAATTTGTAGAGAATACAATGCATCACAGGTCCTTCAGACTATTGTGCCCATGCCAATCTGTAGAGAGATACAATGCATCACAGGATCTTCACAATAATGTGTCCATGAACATTATCTAGAGAGATACAATGCTTCATAGGTCCTTCAGACTATTGTGTCCATGCCAATTTGTAGAGAGATACAATACATCACAGGTCCTTCAGAATATTGTGTCAATGCCAATGTTTAGAGACACACAATGCATAACAGGTCTTTCAAACTATTGTGTCCATGCGAATTTGTAGAGAGATACAATATATCACAGGTTCTTCAGACTATTGTGTCCATGCCAATGTGTAAAGAGAAACAATGCAACACAGGTCCTTCAAACTATTGGTTCCATGCCAATTTGTAGAGAAATACAATGCATCACAGGTCCTTCAGTCTATTGTGTCCATGCCAATTTGTAAAGAGATACAATGCATCACAGCTTCTTCAGACTATTGTGTCCATGCCAATTTGTAGCGAGATACAATGCATCACAGGTCCTTCAGACTATTGTGCCCATGCCAATCTGTAGAGAGATACAATGCATCACAGGATCTTCACAATAATGTGTCCATGAACATTATCTAGAGAGATACAATGCTTCATAGGTCCTTCAGACTATTGTGTCCATGCCAATTTGTAGAGAGATACAATACATCACAGGTCCTTCAGAATATTGTGTCAATGCCAATGTTTAGAGAGACACAATGCATAACAGGTCTTTCAAACTATTGTGTCCATGCGAATTTGTAGAGAGATTCAATATATCACAGGTTCTTCAGACTATTGTGTCCATGCCAATGTGTAGAGAGATACAATGCAACACTGGTCCTTCAAACTATTGGTTCCATGCGAATTTGTAGAGAAATACAATGCATCACAGGTCCTTCAGACTATTGTGTCCATGCCAATTTGTAAAGAGATACAATGCATGACAGCTTCTTCAGACTATTGTGTCCATGCCAATTTGTAGCGAGATACAATGCATCACAGGTCCTTCAGACAATGTTGTCCATGCTAATTTGTAGAGAGGTACAATGCATCACAGATCAATCAGACTATTGTGTCCATGCCAATTTGTAGAGAGATACAATGCTTCACAGGTCCTCCAGACTATTGTGTCCATGCTAATTTGTAGAGAGATACAATGCATCACAGGTTCTTCAGACTATTGTTTCTATGCCAATGTGTAGAGAGATACAATGCCAACTTGTAAATAGATACAATGCATCACAGGTTCTTCAGAATATTGTGTCCATACAAATTTGTAGAGAAATACAATGCATCACAGGTTGTTCAGACTATTGTGTCCATGCCAATGTGTAGAGAGATACAATGCAACACTGGTCCTTCAAACTATTGGTTCCATGCCAATTTGTAGAGAAATACAATGCATCACAGGTCCTTCAGACTATTGTGTCCATGCCAATTTGTAAAGAGATACAATGCATCACAGCTTCTTCAGACTATTGTGTCCATGTCCATTTGTTGAGATATACAATGCATCACAGGTCCTTCAGACAATGTTGTCCATGCTAATTTGTAGAGAGGTACAATGCATCACAGATCAATCAGACTATTGTGTCCATGCCAATTTGTAGAGAGATACAATGCTTCACAGGTCCTCCAGACTATTGTGTCCATGCTAATTTGTAGAGAGATACAATGCATCACAGGTTCTTCAGACTATTGTTTCTATGCCAATGTGTAGAGAGATACAATGCCAACTTGTAAACAGATACAATGCATCACAGGTTCTTCAGAATATTGTGTCCATACAAATTTGTAGAGAAATACAATGCATCACAGGTTGTTCAGACTATTGTGTCCATGCCAATGTGTAGAGAGATACAATGCAACACTGGTCCTTCAAACTATTGGTTCCATGCCAATTTGTAGAGAAATACAATGCATCACAGGTCCTTCAGACTATTGTGTCCATGCCAATTTGTAAAGAGATACAATGCATCACAGCTTCTTCAGACTATTGTGTCCATGTCCATTTGTAGAGAGATAAAATGCATCACAGGGTCTTCAGACTATTGAGTCCATGAACAGAATGTAGAGACATACAATGTTTCATATGTCCTTCCGTCCATTGTGTCAATGCCAATTTGTAGAGAGATAGAATGCATCACAGGTGATTTAGACTATTGTATCCATGCCAATTGGTAGAAAGATACAATGCATCACAGGTCCTTCAGATTATTGAGTACATGCCCATTTGTAGAGAGATACAATGCATCACAGGTTCATCAGACTATAGTGTCCATGAACAATATCTAGAGAGATACAATGCTTCATAGGTCCTTCAGACTATTCAGTCCATGCCAATTTGTGGAGAGATACAATGCATCACAGGTCCTTCAGACTATTGTATGCATGCCAATTTGTAGAGAGATACAATGCATCACAGGATCTTCACAATAATGTGTCCATGAACATTATCTAGAGAGATACAATGCTTCATAGGTCCTTCAGACTATTGTGTCCATGCCAATTTGTAGAGAGATACAATACATCACAGGTCCTTCAGAATATTGTGTCAATGCCAAAGTTTAGAGACACACAATGCATAACAGGTCTTTCAAACTATTGTGTCCATGCGAATTTGTAGAGAGATACAATATATCACAGGTTCTTCAGACTATTGTGTCCATGCCAATGTGTAGAGAGATACAATGCAACACTGGTCCTTCAAACTATTGGTTCCATGCCAATTTGTAGAGAAATACAATGCATCACAGGTCCTTCAGGCTATTGTGTCCATGCCAATTTGTAAAGAGATACAATGCATCACAGCTTCTTCAGACTATTGTGTCCATGCCAATTTGTAGCGAGATACAATGCATCACAGGTCCTTCAGACAATGTTGTCCATGCTAATTTGTAGAGAGGTACAATGCATCACAGATCAATCAGACTATTGTGTCCATGCCAATTTGTAGAGAGATACAATGCTTCACAGGTCCTTCAGACTATTGTGTCCATGCTAATTTGTAGTGAGATACAATGCATCACAGGTCCTTCAGACTATTGTGTCAATGCCAATTTGTAAAGAGATACAATGCATCACAGCTTCTTCTGACTATTGTGTCCATTTCCATTTGTTGAGATATACAATGCATCACAGGTCCTTCAGACTATTGTGCCCATGCCAATCTGTAGAGAGATACAATGCATCACAGGATCTTCACAATAATGTGTCCATGAACATTATCTAGAGAGATACAATGCTTCATAGGTCCTTCAGACTATTGTGTCCATGCCAATTTGTAGAGAGATACAATACATCACAGGTCCTTCAGAATATTGTGTCAATGCCAATGTTTAGAGAGACACAATGCATAACAGGTCTTTCAAACTATTGTGTCCATGCGAATTTGTAGAGAGATACAATGCATCACAGGTTCTTCAGACTATTGTTTCCATGCCAATGTGTAGAGAGATACAATGCCAATTTGTTAGAGATACAATGCATCACAGGTTCTTCAGAATATTGTGTCCATGCCAATGTGTAGAGAGATACAATGCAACACTGGTCCTTCAAACTATTGGTTCCATGCCAATTTGTAGAGAAATACAATGCATCACAGGTCCTTCAGACTATTGAGTTCATGCCAATTTGTAAAGAGATACAATGCATCACTGCTTCTTCAGACTATTGTGTCCATGTCCATTTGTTAAGATATACAATGCATCACAGGTCCTTCGGACTATTGTGCCCATGCCAATCTGTAGAGAGATACAATGCATCACAGGATCTTCACAATTATGTGTCCATGAACATAATCTAGAGAGATACAATGCTTCATAGGTCCTTCATAATATTGTGTCCATGCCAATTTGTAGAGAGATACAATACATCTCAGGTCCGTCGGAATATTGTGTCCATGCCAATGTTTAGAGAGACACAATGCATAACAGGTCTTTCAAACTATTGTGTCCATGCCAACTTGTAGAGAGATACAAAGGATCACAAGTAATTCAGATGATTGTCTTCATGCCAATCTGTAGAAAGATACAATCTATCACAGGTCCTTCTGACTAGTGAGTCCATGCCAATTTGTAGAGCGATACAATGCATCACAGGTCCTTCAGACTATTGTGTCCATGGAAATTTGTAGGGAGATAAAATGCATCACTGGTCCTTCAGAGTATTGTGTCTATGCCAATGTGTAGAGAGATACAATGCATCACAGGTCCTTCAGAATATTGTGTCCATGCCAATTTGTAGAGAGATACAAGGCATCACAGGTTCTTCAGACTATTGTTTCCATGCCAATGTGTAGAGAGATACAATGCCAATTTGTAGAGAGATACAATGCATCACAGGTTCTTCATAATATTGTGTCCATGCATATTAGTAGAGAGATACAATGCATCACAGGTTGTTCAGACTATTGTGTCCATGCCAATGTGTAGAGAGATACAAAGCAACACTGGTCCTTCAAAATATTGGTTCCATGCCAATTTGTAGAGAAATACAATGCATCACAGGTCCTTCAGACTATTGTGCCCATGCCAATCTGTAGAGAGATACAATGCATCACAGGATCTTCACAATAATGTGTCCATGAACATTATCTAGAGAGATACAATGCTTCATAGGTCCTTCAGACTATTGTGTCCATGCCAATTTGTAGAGAGATACAATACATCACAGGTCCTTCAGAATATTGTGTCAATGCCAATGTTTAGAGACACACAATGCATAACAGGTCTTTCAAACTATTGTGTCCATGCGAATTTGTAGAGAGATACAATATATCACAGGTTCTTCAGACTATTGTGTCCATGCCAATGTGTAGAGAGAAACAATGCAACACTGGTCCTTCAAACTATTGGTTCCATGCCAATTTGTAGAGAAATACAATGCATCACAGGTCCTTCAGTCTATTGTGTCCATGCCAATTTGTAAAGAGATACAATGCATCACAGCTTCTTCAGACGATTGTGTCCATGCCAATTTGTAGCGAGATACAATGCATCACAGGTCCTTCAGTCTATTGTGTCCATGCCAATTTGTAAAGAGATACAATGCATCACAGCTTCTTCAGACTATTGTGTCCATGCCAATTTGTAGCGAGATACAATGCATCACAGGTCCTTCAGACTATTGTGCCCATGCCAATCTGTAGAGAGATACAATGCATCACAGGATCTTCACAATAATGTGTCCATGAACATTATCTAGAGAGATACAATGCTTCATAGGTCCTTCAGACTATTGTGTCCATGCCAATTTGTAGAGAGATACAATACATCACAGGTCCTTCAGAATATTGTGTCAATGCCAATGTTTAGAGAGACGCAATGCATAACAGGTCTTTCAAACTATTGTGTCCATGCGAATTTGTAGAGAGATTCAATATATCACAGGTTCTTCAGACTATTGTGTCCATGCCAATGTGTAGAGAGGTACAATGCAACACTGGTCCTTCAAACTATTGGTTCCATGCCAATTTGTAGAGAAATACAATGCATCACAGGTCCTTCAGACTATTGTGTCCATGCCAATTTGTAAAGAGATACAATGCATGACAGCTTCTTCAGACTATTGTGTCCATGCCAATTTGTAGCGAGATACAATGCATCACAGGTCCTTCAGACAATGTTATTCATGCTAATTTGTAGAGAGGTACAATGCATCACAGATCAATCAGACTATTGTGTCCATGCCAATTTGTAGAGAGATACAATGCCAACTTGTAAATAGATACAATGCATCACAGGTTCTTCAGAATATTGTGTCCATACAAATTTGTAGAGAAATACAATGCATCACAGGTTGTTCAGACTATTGTGTCCATGCCAATGTGTAGAGAGATACAATGCAACACTGGTCCTTCAAACTATTGGTTCCATGCCAATTTGTAGAGAAATACAATGCATCACAGGTCCTTCAGACTATTGTGTCCATGCCAATTTGTAAAGAGATACAATGCATCACAGCTTCTTCAGACTATTGTGTCCATGTCCATTTGTTGAGATATACAATGCATCACAGGTCCTTCAGACAATGTTGTCCATGCTAATTTGTAGAGAGGTACAATGCATCACAGATCAATCAGACTGTTGTGTCCATGCCAATTTGTAGAGAGATACAATGCTTCACAGGTCCTCCAGACTATTGTGTCCATGCTAATTTGTAGAGAGATACAATGCATCACAGGTTCTTCAGACTATTGTTTCTATGCCAATGTGTAGAGAGATACAATGCCAACTTGTAAATAGATACAATGCATCACAGGTTCTTCAGAATATTGTGTCCATACAAATTTGTAGAGAAATACAATGCATCACAGGTTGTTCAGACTATTGTGTCCATGCCAATGTGTAGAGAGATACAATGCAACACTGGTCCTTCAAACTATTGGTTCCATGCCAATTTGTAGAGAAATACAGTGCATCACAGGTCCTTCAGACTATTGTGTCCATGCCAATTTGTAAAGAGATACAATGCATCACAGCTTCTTCAGACTATTGTGTCCATATCCATTTGTTGAGATATACAATGCATCACAGGTCCTTCAGAATATTGTGCCCATGCCAATCTGTAGAGAGATACAATGCATCACAGGATCTTCACAATAATATGTCCATGAACATTATCTAGAGAGATACAATGCTTCATAGGTCCTTCAGAATATTGTGTCCATGCCAATTTGTAGAGAGATACAATATATCACAGGTCCTTCAGAATATTGTGTCCATGCCAATGTTTAGAGAGACACAATGCATAACAGGTCTTTCAAACTATTGTGTCCATGCCAACTTGTAGAGAGATACAATGGATCACAAGTCATTCGGATGATTGTCTTCATGCCAATTTGTAGAGAGATACAATCCATCACAGGTCCTTCTGTCTATTGTGCCCATGCCAATTTGTAGTAAGATACAATGCATCACAGGTCCTCCAAACTATTGTGTCCATGAACAATTTGTAGAGAGATACAATACATCACAAGTCCTTCAGGCTATTGTGTCCACACCAATTTGTGGAGAGATACAATGCATCACAGGTCCTTCTGACTATTGTGTCCATGCCAATTTGTAGAGAGATACAATATATCACAGGTCCTTCAGACTATTGTGTCCATGCCAATGTGTAGAGAGGTACAATGCCAATTTGTAGAGAGATACAATGCATCATAGGTTTTTCAGACTATTGTGCCCATGCCAATGTGTAGAGAGATACAATGCATCACTGGTCCTTAAAACTATTAGTTCCATGCCAATTTATAGAGAAATACAATGCATCACAGGTCCTTCAGACTATTGTGTCCATGCCAATTTGTAAAGAGATACAATGCATCACAGCTTCTTCAGACTATTGTGTCCATGTCCATTTGTTGAGATATACAATGCATCACAGGTCCTTCAGAATATTGTGCCCATGCCAATCTGTAGAGAGATACAATGCATCACAGGATCTTCACAATAATATGTCCATGAACATTATCTAGAGAGATACAATGCTTCATAGGTCCGTCAGAATATTGTGTCCATGCCAATTTGTAGAGAGATACAATATATCACAGGTCCTTCAGAATATTGTGTCCATGCCAATGTTTAGAGAGACACAATGCATAACAGGTCTTTCAAACTATTGTGTCCATGCGAATTTGTAGAGAGATACAATATATCACAGGTTCTTCAGACTATTGTGTCCATGCCAATGTGTAGAGAGATACAATGCAACACTGGTCCTTCAAACTATTGGTTCCATGCCAATTTGTAGAGAAATACACTGCATCACAGGTCCTTCAGTCTATTGTGTCCATGCCAATTTGTAAAGAGATACAATGCATCACAGCTTCTTCAGACTATTGTGTCCATGCCAATTTTTAGCGAGATACAATGCATCACAGGTCCTTCAGACTATTGTGCCCATGCCAATCTGTAGAGAGATACAATGCATCACAGGATCTTCACAATAATGTGTCCATGAACATTATCTAGAGAGATACAATGCTTCATAGGTCCTTCAGACTATTGTGTCCATGCCAATTTGTAGAGAGATACAATACATCACAGGTCCTTCAGAATATTGTGTCAATGCCAATGTTTAGAGAGACACAATGCATAACAGGTCTTTCAAACTATTGTGTCCATGCGAATTTGTAGAGAGATTCAATATATCACAGGTTCTTCAGACTATTGTGTCCATGCCAATGTGTAGAGAGATACAATGCAACACTGGTCCTTCAAACTATTGGTTCCATGCCAATTTGTAGAGAAATACAATGCATCACAGGTCCTTCAGTCTATTGTGTCCATGCCAATTTGTAAAGAGATACAATGCATCACAGCTTCTTCAGACTATTGTGTCCATGCCAATTTGTAGCGAGATACAATGCATCACAGGTCCTTCAGACTATTGTGCCCATGCCAATCTGTAGAGAGATACAATGCATCACAGGATCTTCACAATAATGTGTCCATGAACATTATCTAGAGAGATACAATGCTTCATAGGTCCTTCAGACTATTGTGTCCATGCCAATTTGTAGAGAGATACAATACATCACAGGTCCTTCAGAATATTGTGTCAATGCCAATGTTTAGAGAGACACAATGCATAACAGGTCTTTCAAACTATTGTGTCCATGCGAATTTGTAGAGAGATTCAATATATCACAGGTTCTTCAGACTATTGTGTCCATGCCAATGTGTAGAGAGATACAATGCAACACTGGTCCTTCAAACTATTGGTTCCATGCCAATTTGTAGAGAAATACACTGCATCACAGGTCCTTCAGTCTATTGTGTCCATGCCAATTTGTAAAGAGATACAATGCATCACAGCTTCTTCAGACTATTGTGTCCATGCCAATTTTTAGCGAGATACAATGCATCACAGGTCCTTCAGACAATGTTATTCATGCTAATTTGTAGAGAGGTACAATGCATCACAGATCAATCAGACTATTGTGTCCATGCCAATTTGTAGAGAGATACAATGCCAACTTGTAAATAGATACAATGCATCACAGGTTCTTCAGAATATTGTGTCCATACAAATTTGTAGAGAAATACAATGCATCACAGGTTGTTCAGACTATTGTGTCCATGCCAATGTGTAGAGAGATACAATGCAACACTGGTCCTTCAAACTATTGGTTCCATGCCAATTTGTAGAGAAATACAATGCATCACAGGTCCTTCAGACTATTGTGTCCATGCCAATTTGTAAAGAGATACAATGCATCACAGCTTCTTCAGACTATTGTGTCCATGTCCATTTGTTGAGATATACAATGCATCACAGGTCCTTCAGACAATGTTGTCCATGCTAATTTGTAGAGAGGTACAATGCATCACAGATCAATCAGACTGTTGTGTCCATGCCAATTTGTAGAGAGATACAATGCTTCACAGGTCCTCCAGACTATTGTGTCCATGCTAATTTGTAGAGAGATACAATGCATCACAGGTTCTTCAGACTATTGTTTCTATGCCAATGTGTAGAGAGATACAATGCCAACTTGTAAATAGATACAATGCATCACAGGTTCTTCAGAATATTGTGTCCATACAAATTTGTAGAGAAATACAATGCATCACAGGTTGTTCAGACTATTGTGTCCATGCCAATGTGTAGAGAGATACAATGCAACACTGGTCCTTCAAACTATTGGTTCCATGCCAATTTGTAGAGAAATACAGTGCATCACAGGTCCTTCAGACTATTGTGTCCATGCCAATTTGTAAAGAGATACAATGCATCACAGCTTCTTCAGACTATTGTGTCCATATCCATTTGTTGAGATATACAATGCATCACAGGTCCTTCAGAATATTGTGCCCATGCCAATCTGTAGAGAGATACAATGCATCACAGGATCTTCACAATAATATGTCCATGAACATTATCTAGAGAGATACAATGCTTCATAGGTCCTTCAGAATATTGTGTCCATGCCAATTTGTAGAGAGATACAATATATCACAGGTCCTTCAGAATATTGTGTCCATGCCAATGTTTAGAGAGACACAATGCATAACAGGTCTTTCAAACTATTGTGTCCATGCCAACTTGTAGAGAGATACAATGGATCACAAGTCATTCGGATGATTGTCTTCATGCCAATTTGTAGAGAGATACAATCCATCACAGGTCCTTCTGTCTATTGTGCCCATGCCAATTTGTAGTAAGATACAATGCATCACAGGTCCTCCAAACTATTGTGTCCATGAACAATTTGTAGAGAGATACAATACATCACAAGTCCTTCAGGCTATTGTGTCCACACCAATTTGTGGAGAGATACAATGCATCACAGGTCCTTCTGACTATTGTGTCCATGCCAATTTGTAGAGAGATACAATATATCACAGGTCCTTCAGACTATTGTGTCCATGCCAATGTGTAGAGAGGTACAATGCCAATTTGTAGAGAGATACAATGCATCATAGGTTTTTCAGACTATTGTGCCCATGCCAATGTGTAGAGAGATACAATGCATCACTGGTCCTTAAAACTATTAGTTCCATGCCAATTTATAGAGAAATACAATGCATCACAGGTCCTTCAGACTATTGTGTCCATGCCAATTTGTAAAGAGATACAATGCATCACAGCTTCTTCAGACTATTGTGTCCATGTCCATTTGTTGAGATATACAATGCATCACAGGTCCTTCAGAATATTGTGCCCATGCCAATCTGTAGAGAGATACAATGCATCACAGGATCTTCACAATAATATGTCCATGAACATTATCTAGAGAGATACAATGCTTCATAGGTCCTTCAGAATATTGTGTCCATGCCAATTTGTAGAGAGATACAATATATCACAGGTCCTTCAGAATATTGTGTCCATGCCAATGTTTAGAGAGACACAATGCATAACAGGTCTTTCAAACTATTGTGTCCATGCGAATTTGTAGAGAGATACAATATATCACAGGTTCTTCAGACTATTGTGTCCATGCCAATGTGTAGAGAGATACAATGCAACACTGGTCCTTCAAACTATTGGTTCCATGCCAATTTGTAGAGAAATACACTGCATCACAGGTCCTTCAGTCTATTGTGTCCATGCCAATTTGTAAAGAGATACAATGCATCACAGCTTCTTCAGACTATTGTGTCCATGCCAATTTTTAGCGAGATACAATGCATCACAGGTCCTTCAGACTATTGTGCCCATGCCAATCTGTAGAGAGATACAATGCATCACAGGATCTTCACAATAATGTGTCCATGAACATTATCTAGAGAGATACAATGCTTCATAGGTCCTTCAGACTATTGTGTCCATGCCAATTTGTAGAGAGATACAATACATCACAGGTCCTTCAGAATATTGTGTCAATGCCAATGTTTAGAGAGACACAATGCATAACAGGTCTTTCAAACTATTGTGTCCATGCGAATTTGTAGAGAGATTCAATATATCACAGGTTCTTCAGACTATTGTGTCCATGCCAATGTGTAGAGAGATACAATGCAACACTGGTCCTTCAAACTATTGGTTCCATGCCAATTTGTAGAGAAATACAATGCATCACAGGTCCTTCAGTCTATTGTGTCCATGCCAATTTGTAAAGAGATACAATGCATCACAGCTTCTTCAGACTATTGTGTCCATGCCAATTTGTAGCGAGATACAATGCATCACAGGTCCTTCAGACTATTGTGCCCATGCCAATCTGTAGAGAGATACAATGCATCACAGGATCTTCACAATAATGTGTCCATGAACATTATCTAGAGAGATACAATGCTTCATAGGTCCTTCAGACTATTGTGTCCATGCCAATTTGTAGAGAGATACAATACATCACAGGTCCTTCAGAATATTGTGTCAATGCCAATGTTTAGAGAGACACAATGCATAACAGGTCTTTCAAACTATTGTGTCCATGCGAATTTGTAGAGAGATTCAATATATCACAGGTTCTTCAGACTATTGTGTCCATGCCAATGTGTAGAGAGATACAATGCAACACTGGTCCTTCAAACTATTGGTTCCATGCCAATTTGTAGAGAAATACAATGCATCACAGGTCCTTCAGACTATTGTGTCCATGCCAATTTGTAAACAGATACAATGCATGACAGCTTCTTCAGACTATTGTGTCCATGCCAATTTGTAGCGAGATACAATGCATCACAGGTCCTTCAGACAATGTTGTCCATGCTAATTTGTAGAGAGGTACAATGCATCACAGATCAATCAGACTATTGTGTCCATGCCAATTTGTAGAGAGATACAATGCTTCACAGGTCCTCCAGACTATTGTGTCCATGCTAATTTGTAGAGAGATACAATGCATAACAGGTTCTTCAGACTATTGTTTCTATGCCAATGTGTAGAGAGATACAATGCCAACTTGTAAATAGATACAATGCATCACAGGTTCTTCAGAATATTGTGTCCATACAAATTTGTAGAGAAATACAATGCATCACAGGTTGTTCAGACTATTGTGTCCATGCCAATGTGTAGAGAGATACAATGCAACACTGGTCCTTCAAACTATTGGTTCCATGCCAATTTGTAGAGAAATACAATGCATCACAGGTCCTTCAGACTATTGTGTCCATGCCAATTTGTAAAGAGATACAATGCATCACAGCTTCTTCAGACTATTGTGTCCATGTCCATTTGTTGAGATATACAATGCATCACAGGTCCTTCAGACAATGTTGTCCATGCTAATTTGTAGAGAGGTACAATGCATCACAGATCAATCAGACTATTGTGTCCATGCCAATTTGTAGAGAGATACAATGCTTCACAGGTCCTCCAGACTATTGTGTCCATGCTAATTTGTAGAGAGATACAATGCATCACAGGTTCTTCAGACTATTGTTTCTATGCCAATGTGTAGAGAGATACAATGCCAACTTGTAAATAGATACAATGCATCACAGGTTCTTCAGAATATTGTGTCCATACAAATTTGTAGAGAAATACAATGCATCACAGGTTGTTCAGACTATTGTGTCCATGCCAATGTGTAGAGAGATACAATGCAACACTGGTCCTTCAAACTATTGGTTCCATGCCAATTTGTAGAGAAATACAATGCATCACAGGTCCTTCAGACTATTGTGTCCATGCCAATTTGTAAAGTGATACAATGCATCACAGCTTCTTCAGACTATTGTGTCCATGTCCATTTGTTGAGATATACAATGCATCACAGGTCCTTCAGAATATTGTGCCCATGCCAATCTGTAGAGAGATACAATGCATCACAGGATCTTCACAATAATATGTCCATGAACATTATCTAGAGAGATACAATGCTTCATAGGTCCTTCAGAATATTGTGTCCATGCCAATTTTAAAAGAGATACAATACATCACAGGTCCTTCAGAATATTGTGTCCATGCCAATGTTTAGAGAGACACAATGCATAACAGGTCTTTCAAACTATTGTGTCCATGCCAACTTGTAGAGAGATACAATGGATCACAAGTCATTCAGATGATTGTCTTCATGCCAATTTGTAGAGAGATACAATCCAGCACAGGTCTTTCTGTCTATTGTGCCCATGCCAATTTGTAGTAAGATACAATGCATCACAGGTCCTCCAAACTATTGTGTCCATGAACAATTTGTAGAGAGATACAATACATCACAGGTCCTTCAGGCTATTGTGTCCACACCAATTTGTGGAGAGATACAATGCATCACAGCTTCTTCAGACTATTGTGTCCATGTCCATTTGTTGAGATATACAATGCATCACAGGTCCTTCAGAATATTGTGCCCATGCCAATATGTAGAGAGATACAATGCATCACAGGACCTTCTGACTATTGTGTCCATGCCAATTTTTAGAGAGATACAATACATCACAGGTCCATCAGACTATTGTGACCATTAACAATATGTAGAGAAATACAATGCATCACACTTCTTTCAGACTATTGTATCGATGCCAATTAGCAGAGAGATACAATGCAGCACCAGTACTTCAGAATAGTGTGTCCGTGAACAATTCATAGAGAGATACAATGCATCACAGGTCCTTCTGACTATTGTGTCCATGCCAATTTGTAGAGAGATACAATATATCACAGGTCCTTCAGACTATTGTGTCCATGCCAATGTGTAGAGAGGTACAATGCCAATTTGTAGAGAGATACAATGCATCATAGGTTCTTCTGACAATTGTGTCCATGCAAATTTGTAGAGAGATACAATGCATCACAGGTTTTTCAGACTATTGTGTCCATGCCAATGTGTAGAGAGATACAATGCATCACTGGTCCTTAAAACTATTAGTTCCATGCCAATTTATAGAGAAATACAATGCATCACAGGTCCTTCAGACTATTGTGTCCATGCCAATTTGTAAAGAGATACAATGCATCACAGCTTCTTCAGACTATTGTGTCCATGTCCATTTGTAGAGAGATAAAATGCATCACAGGGTCTTCAGAATATTGTGTCAATGCCAATGTTTAGAGACACACAATGCATAACAGGTCTTTCAAACTATTGTGTCCATGCAAATTTGTAGAGAGATACAATATATCACAGGTTCTTCAGACTATTGTGTCCATGCCAATGTGTAGAGAGATACAATGCAACACTGGTCCTTCAAACTATTGGTTCCATGCCAATTTGTAGAGAAATACAATGCATCACAGGTCCTTCAGTCTATTGTGTCCATGCCAATTTGTAAAGAGATACAATGCATCACAGCTTCTTCAGACTATTGTGTCCATGCCAATTTGTAGCGAGATACAATGCATCACAGGTCCTTCAGACTATTGTGCCCATGCCAATCTGTAGAGAGATACAATGCATCACAGGATCTTCACAATAATGTGTCCATGAACATTATCTAGAGAGATACAATGCTTCATAGGTCCTTCAGACTATTGTGTCCATGCCAATTTGTAGAGAGATACAATACATCACAGGTCCTTCAGAATATTGTGTCAATGCCAATGTTTAGAGAGACACAATGCATAACAGGTCTTTCAAACTATTGTGTCCATGCGAATTTGTAGAGAGATTCAATATATCACAGGTTCTTCAGACTATTGTGTCCATGCCAATGTGTAGAGAGATACAATGCAACACTGGTCCTTCAAACTATTGGTTCCATGCCAATTTGTAGAGAAATACAATGCATCACAGGTCCTTCAGACTATTGTGTCCATGCCAATTTGTAAAGAGATACAATGCATCACAGCTTCTTCAGACTATTGTGTCCATGCCAATTTGTAGCGAGATACAATGCATCACAGGTCCTTCTGACAATGTTGTCCATGCTAATTTGTAGAGAGGTACAATGCATCACAGATCAATCAGACTATTGTGTCCATGCCAATTTGTAGAGAGATACAATGCTTCACATGTCCTC
The DNA here is from genome assembly GCF_036971445.1 of Narcine bancroftii. Taxonomy (NCBI): domain Eukaryota; kingdom Metazoa; phylum Chordata; class Chondrichthyes; order Torpediniformes; family Narcinidae; genus Narcine; species Narcine bancroftii. The sequence goes on along the minus strand of NC_091471.1, from coordinate 58,325,364 downwards.
CAGACTATTGTGTCCATGCTAATTTGTAGAGAGATACAATGCATCACAGGTTCTTCAGACTATTGTTTCTATGCCAATGTGTAGAGAGATACAATGCCAACTTGTATATAGATACAATGCATCACAGGTTCTTCAGAATATTGTGTCCATACAAATTTGTAGAGAAATACAATGCATCACAGGTTGTTCAGACTATTGTGTCCATGCCAATGTGTAGAGAGATACAATGCAACACTGGTCCTTCAAACTATTGGTTCCATGCCAATTTGTAGAGAAATACAATGCATCACAGGTCCTTCAGACTATTGTGTCCATGCCAATTTGTAAAGAGATACAATGCATCACAGCTTCTTCAGACTATTGTGTCCATGTCCATTTGTTGAGATATACAATGCATCACAGGTCCTTCAGAATATTGTGCCCATGCCAATCTGTAGAGAGATACAATGCATCACAGGATCTTCACAATAATATGTCCATGAACATTATCTAGAGAGATATAATGCTTCATAGGTCCTTCAGAATATTGTGTCCATGCCAATTTGTAGAGAGATACAATATATCACAGGTCCTTCAGAATATTGTGTCCATGCCAATGTTTAGAGAGACACAATGCATAACAGGTCTTTCAAACTATTGTGTCCATGCCAACTTGTAGAGAGATACAATGGATCAAAAGTCATTCAGATGATTGTCTTCATGCCAATTTGTAGAGAGATACAATCCATCACAGGTCCTTCTGTCTATTGTGCCCATGCCAATTTGTAGTAAGATACAATGCATCACAGGTCCTCCAAACAATTGTGTCCATGAACAATTTGTAGAGAGTTACAATACATCACAGGTCCTTCAGGCTATTGTGTCCACACCAATTTGTGGAGAGATACAATGCATCACAGGTCCTTTAGACTAATGAGTCCATGCCAATTTGTAGAGAGATACAATGCATCACAGGTCCTTCAGAATATTGTGTCCATGCCAATATGTAGAGAGATACAATGCATCACAGGACCTTCTGACTATTGTGTCCATGCCAATTTTTAGAGAGATACAATACATCACAGGTCCATCAGACTATTGTGACCATTAACATTATGTAGAGAAATACAATGCATCACACTTCTTTCAGACTATTGTATCGATGCCAATTAGCAGAGAGATACAATGCAGCACCAGTACTTCAGAATAGTGTGTCCGTGAACAATTCATAGAGAGATACAATGCATCACAGGTCCTTCTGACTATTGTGTCCACGCCAATTTGTAGAGAGATACAATATATCACAGGACCTTCAGACTATTGTGTCCATGCCAATGTGTAGAGAGGTATAATGCCAATTTGTATAGAGATACAATGCATCATAGGTTCTTCAGACAATTGTGTCCATGCGAATTTGTAGAGAGATACAATGCATCACAGGTTTTTCAGACTATTGTGTCCATGCCAATGTGTAGAGAGCTACAATGCATCACTGGTCCTTAAAACTATTGGTTCCATGCCAATTTATAGAGAAATACAATGCATCACAGGTCCTTCAGACTATTATGTCCATGCCAATTTGTAAAGAGATACAATGCATCACAGCTTCTTCAGACTATTGTGTCCATGTCCATTTGTAGAGAGATAAAATGCATCACAGGGTCTTCAGACTATTGAGTCCATGAACAGAATGTAGAGACATACAATGTTTCATATGTCCTTCCGTCCATTGTGTCAATGCCAATTTGTAGAGAGATAGAATGCATCACAGGTGATTTAGACTATTGTATCCATGCCAATTGGTAGAAAGATACAATGCATCACAGGTCCTTCAGATTATTGAGTACATGCCCATTTGTAGAGAGATACAATGCATCACAGGTTCATCAGACTATAGTGTCCATGAACAATATCTAGAGAGATACAATGCTTCATAGGTCCTTCAGACTATTCAGTCCATGCCAATTTGTGGAGAGATACAATGCATCACAGGTCCTTCAGACTATTGTATGCATTGCCAATTTGTAGAGAGATACAATGCAGCACACATACTTCTGACTATTGTGTCCATGAACAATTTATGGAGAGATACAATGCATCACAGGTCCTTCAGACGATTGTGTCATGCCAATTTGTGGAGAGATACAATGCATCACAGGTCCTTCAGACTTATGTGTCCATGCCAATTTGTGGAGAGATACAATGCATCACAGGTCCTTCAGACTTATGTGTCCATACCAATATGTAGAGAGATACAATGCATCACAGGTCCTTCAGACTATTGTGTCTATGTCAATTTCGTGAGAGTACAATGCATCACAGGTCCTTCAGACTATTGTGTCCATGCCAATTTGTAGAGACATGCACTGCATCACAGGTCCTTCAGAATATTGTGTCCATGCCAATTTGTAGGGAGATACAATACTTCACAGTTCCATAAGACTATTGTATCCATGAACAATTTGTAGAGAGATACAATGCTTCACAGATCCTTCAGACTATTGTGTCCATGCCAATATGTAGAGAGAGACAATGCATCACAGGTGCTTCAGACAATTATGTCGATGCCAATTTGTAGAGAGATACAATGCATCACAGGTCCTTCACAATATTGTGTCCGTGAACAATTTGTAGAGAGATACAATGCATAACAGGTCCTTCAGACTATTGTGTCGATGCCAATTTGTAGATAGATACAATGCATCACATGTCCTTCAGTCTATTGTGTCCATGCCAATTTGTAGAGAGATAAAATGCATCACAGGTCCTTCAGACTATTGAGTCCATGCCAATTTGTAGAGAGATACAATGCATCACAGGTCCTTCAGACTATTGTGTCCATGGAAATTTGTAGAGAGATAAAATGCATCACAGGTCCTTCAGACTATTGGGTCTATGCCAATGTGTAGAGAGATACAATGCATCAAAGGTCCTTCAGAATATTGTGTCCATGCCAATTTGTAGAGAGATACAATGCATCACAGGTTCTTCAGACTATTGTTTCCATGCCAATGTGTAGAGAGATACAATGCCAATTTGTTAGAGATACAATGCATCACAGGTTCTTCAGAATATTGTGTCCATGCATATTTGTAGAGAGATACAATGCATCACAGGTTGTTCAGACTATTGCGTCCATGCCAATGTGTTGAGAGATACAATGCAACACTGGTCCTTCAAACTATTGGTTCCATGCCAATTTGTAGAGAAATACAATGCATCACAGGTCCTTCAGACTATTGTGTTCATGCCAATTTGTAAAGAGATACAATGCATCACAGCTTCTTCAGACTATTGTGTCCATGTCCATTTGTTAAGATATACAATGCATCACAGGTCCTTCGGAATATTGTGCCCATGCCAATCTGTAGAGAGATACAATGCTTCACAGGATCTTCACAATAATGTGTCCATGAACATTATCTAGAGAGATACAAAGCTTCATAGGTCCTTCATAATATTGTGTCCATGCCAATTTGTAGAGAGATACAATACATCACAGGTCCGTCGGAATATTGTGTCCATGCCAATGTTTAGAGAGACACAATGCATAACAGGTCTTTCAAACTATTGTGTCCATGCCAACTTGTAGAGAGATACAAAGGATCACAAGTAATTCAGATGAATTTCTTCATGCCAATCTGTAGAAAGATACAATCTATCACAGGTCCTTCTGACTAGTGAGTCCATGCCAATTTGTAGAGTGATACAATGCATCACAGGTCCTTCAGACTATTGTGTCCATGGAAATTTGTAGAGAGATAAAATGCATCACTGGTCCTTCAGACTATTGTGTCTATGCCAATGTGTAGAGAGATACAATGCATCACAGGTCCTTCAGAATATTGTGTCCATGCCAATTTGTAGAGAGATACAAGGCATCACAGTTTCTTCAGACTATTGTTTCCATGCCAATGTGTAGAGAGATACAATGCCAATTTGTAGAGAGATACAATGCATCACAGGTTCTTCATAATATTGTGTCCATGCATATTTGTTGAGAGATACAATGCATCACAGGTTGTTCAGACTATTGTGTCCATGCCAATGTGTAGAGAGATACAAGGCAACACTGGTCCTTCAAAATATTGGTTCCATGCCAATTTGTAGAGAAATACAATGCATCACAGGTCCTTAAGACTATTGTGCCCATGCCAATCTGTAGAGAGATACAATGCATCACAGGATCATCACAATAATGTGTCCATGAACATTATCTAGAGAGATACAATGCTCCATAGGTCCTTCAGACTATTGTGTCCATGCCAATTTGTAGAGAGATACAATACATCACAGGTCCTTCAGAATATTGTGTCAATGCCAATGTTTAGAGACACACAATGCATAACAGGTCTTTCAAACTATTGTGTCCATGCAAATTTGTAGAGAGATACAATATATCACAGGTTCTTCAGACTATTGTGTCCATGCCAATGTGTAGAGAGATACAATGCAACACTGGTCCTTCAAACTATTGGTTCCATGCCAATTTGTAGAGAAATACAATGCATCACAGGTCCTTCAGTCTATTGTGTCCATGCCAATTTGTAAAGTGATACAATGCATCACAGCTTCTTCAGACTATTATGTCCATGCCAATTTGTAGCGAGATACAATGCATCACAGGTCCTTCAGACAATGTTGTCCATGCTAATTTGTAGAGAGGTACAATGCATCACAGATCAATCAGACTATTGTGTGCATGCCAATTTGTAGAGAGATACAATGCTTCACAGGTCCTTCAGACTATTGTGTCCATGCTAATTTGTAGAGAGATACAATGCATCACAGGTCCTTCAGACTATTGTGTCAATGCCAATTTGTAAAGAGATACAATGCATCACAGCTTCTTCGGACTATTGTGTCCATTTCCATTTGTTGAGATATACAATGCATCACAGGTCCTTCAGACTATTGTGCCCATGCCAATCTGTAGAGAGATACAATGCATCACAGGATCTTCTCAATAAGGTGTCCATGAACATTATCTAGAGAGATACAATGCTTCATAGGTCCTTCAGACTATTGTGTCCATGCCAATTTGTAGAGAGATACAATACATCACAGGTCCTTCAGAATATTGTGTCAATGCCAATGTTTAGAGAGACACAATGCATAACAGGTCTTTCAAACTATTGTGTCCATGCGAATTTGTAGAGAGATACAATATATCACAGGTTCTTCAGACTATTGTGTCCATGCCAATGTGTAGAGAGATACAATGCAACACTGGTCCTTCAAACTATTGGTTCCATGCCAATTTGTAGAGAAATACAATGCATCACAGGTCCTTCAGACTATTGTGTCCATGCAAATTTGTAAAGAGATACAATGCATCACAGCTTCTTCAGACTATTGTGTCCATGCCAATTTGTAGCGAGATGCAATGCATCACAGGTCCTTCAGACAATGTTGTCCATGCTAATTTGTAGAGAGGTACAATGCATCACAGATCAATCAGACTATTGTGTCCATGCTAATTTGTAGAGAGATACAATGCATCACAGGTTCTTCAGACTATTGTTTCTATGCCAATGTGTAGAGAGATACAATGCCAACTTGTAAATAGATACAATACATCACAGGTTCTTCAGAATATTGTGTCCATACAAATTTGTAGAGAAATACAATGCATCGCAGGTTGTTCAGACTATTGTGTCCATGCCAATGTGTAGGGAGATACAATGCAACACTGCTCCTTCAAACTATTGGTTCCATGCCAATTTGTAGAGAAATACAATGCATCACAGGTCCTTCAGACTATTGTGTCCATGCCAATTTGTAAAGAGATACAATGTATCACAGCTTCTTCAGACTATTGTGTCCATGTCCATTTGTTGAGATATACAATGCATCACAGGTCCTTCAGAATATTGTGCCCATGCCAATCTGTAGAGAGATACAATGCATCACAGGATCTTCACAATAATATGTCCATGAACATTATCTAGATAGATACAATGCTTCACAAGTCCTTCAGAATATTGTGTCCATGCCAATTTGTAGAGAGATACAATATATCACAGGTCCTTCAGAATATTGTGTCCATGCCAATGTTTAGAGAGACACAATGCATAACAGGTCTTTCAAACTATTGTGTCCATGCCAACTTGTAGAGAGATACAATGCATCACAAGTCATTCAGATGATTGTCTTCATGCCAATTTGTAGAGAGATACAATCCATCACAGGTCCTTCTGTCTATTGTACCCATGCAAATTTGTAGTAAGATACAATGCATCACAGGTCCTCCAAACTATTGTGTCCATGAACAATTTGTAGAGAGATACAATACATCACAGGTCCTTCAGGCTATTGTGTCCACACCAATTTGTGGAGAGATACAATGCATCACAGGTCCTTTAGACTAATGAGTCCATGCCAATTTGTAGAGAGATACAATGCATCACAGATCAATCAGACTATTGTGTCCATGCTAATTTGTAGAGAGATACAATGCATCACAGGTTCTTCAGACTATTGGGTCCATGTCCATTTGTAGAGAGATAAAATGCATCACAGGGTCTTCAGAATATTGTGTCAATGCCAATGTTTAGAGACACACAATGCATAACAGGTCTTTCAAACTATTGTGTCCATGCAAATTTGTAGAGAGATACAATATATCACAGGTTCTTCAGACTATTGTGTCCATGCCAATGTGTAGAGAGATACAATGCAACACTGGTCCTTCAAACTATTGGTTCCATGCCAATTTGTAGAGAAATACAATGCATCACAGGTCCTTCAGTCTATTGTGTCCATGCCAATTTGTAAAGAGATACAATGCATCACAGCTTCTTCAGACTATTGTGTCCATGCCAATTTGTAGCGAGATACAATGCATCACAGGTCCTTCAGACTATTGTGCCCATGCCAATCTGTAGAGAGATACAATGCATCACAGGATCTTCACAATAATGTGTCCATGAACATTATCTAGAGAGATACAATGCTTCATAGGTCCTTCAGACTATTGTGTCCATGCCAATTTGTAGAGAGATACAATACATCACAGGTCCTTCAGAATATTGTGTCAATGCCAATGTTTAGAGAGACACAATGCATAACAGGTCTTTCAAACTATTGTGTCCATGCGAATTTGTAGAGAGATTCAATATATCACAGGTTCTTCAGACTATTGTGTCCATGCCAATGTGTAGAGAGATACAATGCAACACTGGTCCTTCAAACTATTGGTTCCATGCCAATTTGTAGAGAAATACAATGCATCACAGGTCCTTCAGACTATTGTGTCCATGCCAATTTGTAAAGAGATACAATGCATCACAGCTTCTTCAGACTATTGTGTCCATGCCAATTTGTAGCGAGATACAATGCATCACAGGTCCTTCTGACAATGTTGTCCATGCTAATTTGTAGAGAGGTACAATGCATCACAGATCAATCAGACTATTGTGTCCATGCCAATTTGTAGAGAGATACAATGCTTCACATGTCCTCCAGACTATTGTGTCCATGCTAATTTGTAGAGAGATACAATGCATCACAGGTTCTTCAGACTATTGTTTCTATGCCAATGTGTAGAGAGATACAATGCCAACTTGTATATAGATACAATGCATCACAGGTTCTTCAGAATATTGTGTCCATACAAATTTGTAGAGAAATACAATGCATCACAGGTTGTTCAGACTATTGTGTCCATGCCAATGTGTAGAGAGATACAATGCAACACTGGTCCTTCAAACTATTGGTTCCATGCCAATTTGTAGAGAAATACAATGCATCACAGGTCCTTCAGACTATTGTGTCCATGCCAATTTGTAAAGAGATACAATGCATCACAGCTTCTTCAGACTATTGTGTCCATGTCCATTTGTTGAGATATACAATGCATCACAGGTCCTTCAGAATATTGTGCCCATGCCAATCTGTAGAGAGATACAATGCATCACAGGATCTTCACAATAATATGTCCATGAACATTATCTAGAGAGATATAATGCTTCATAGGTCCTTCAGAATATTGTGTCCATGCCAATTTGTAGAGAGATACAATATATCACAGGTCCTTCAGAATATTGTGTCCATGCCAATGTTTAGAGAGACACAATGCATAACAGGTCTTTCAAACTATTGTGTCCATGCCAACTTGTAGAGAGATACAATGGATCAAAAGTCATTCAGATGATTGTCTTCATGCCAATTTGTAGAGAGATACAATCCATCACAGGTCCTTCTGTCTATTGTGCCCATGCCAATTTGTAGTAAGATACAATGCATCACAGGTCCTCCAAACAATTGTGTCCATGAACAATTTGTAGAGAGTTACAATACATCACAGGTCCTTCAGGCTATTGTGTCCACACCAATTTGTGGAGAGATACAATGCATCACAGGTCCTTTAGACTAATGAGTCCATGCCAATTTGTAGAGAGATACAATGCATCACAGGTCCTTCAGAATATTGTGTCCATGCCAATATGTAGAGAGATACAATGCATCACAGGACCTTCTGACTATTGTGTCCATGCCAATTTTTAGAGAGATACAATACATCACAGGTCCATCAGACTATTGTGACCATTAACATTATGTAGAGAAATACAATGCATCACACTTCTTTCAGACTATTGTATCGATGCCAATTAGCAGAGAGATACAATGCAGCACCAGTACTTCAGAATAGTGTGTCCGTGAACAATTCATAGAGAGATACAATGCATCACAGGTCCTTCTGACTATTGTGTCCACGCCAATTTGTAGAGAGATACAATATATCACAGGACCTTCAGACTATTGTGTCCATGCCAATGTGTAGAGAGGTATAATGCCAATTTGTATAGAGATACAATGCATCATAGGTTCTTCAGACAATTGTGTCCATGCGAATTTGTAGAGAGATACAATGCATCACAGGTTTTTCAGACTATTGTGTCCATGCCAATGTGTAGAGAGCTACAATGCATCACTGGTCCTTAAAACTATTGGTTCCATGCCAATTTATAGAGAAATACAATGCATCACAGGTCCTTCAGACTATTATGTCCATGCCAATTTGTAAAGAGATACAATGCATCACAGCTTCTTCAGACTATTGTGTCCATGTCCATTTGTAGAGAGATAAAATGCATCACAGGGTCTTCAGACTATTGAGTCCATGAACAGAATGTAGAGACATACAATGTTTCATATGTCCTTCCGTCCATTGTGTCAATGCCAATTTGTAGAGAGATAGAATGCATCACAGGTGATTTAGACTATTGTATCCATGCCAATTGGTAGAAAGATACAATGCATCACAGGTCCTTCAGATTATTGAGTACATGCCCATTTGTAGAGAGATACAATGCATCACAGGTTCATCAGACTATAGTGTCCATGAACAATATCTAGAGAGATACAATGCTTCATAGGTCCTTCAGACTATTCAGTCCATGCCAATTTGTGGAGAGATACAATGCATCACAGGTCCTTCAGACTATTGTATGCATTGCCAATTTGTAGAGAGATACAATGCAGCACACATACTTCTGACTATTGTGTCCATGAACAATTTATGGAGAGATACAATGCATCACAGGTCCTTCAGACGATTGTGTCATGCCAATTTGTGGAGAGATACAATGCATCACAGGTCCTTCAGACTTATGTGTCCATGCCAATTTGTGGAGAGATACAATGCATCACAGGTCCTTCAGACTTATGTGTCCATACCAATATGTAGAGAGATACAATGCATCACAGGTCCTTCAGACTATTGTGTCTATGTCAATTTCGTGAGAGTACAATGCATCACAGGTCCTTCAGACTATTGTGTCCATGCCAATTTGTAGAGACATGCACTGCATCACAGGTCCTTCAGAATATTGTGTCCATGCCAATTTGTAGGGAGATACAATACTTCACAGTTCCATAAGACTATTGTATCCATGAACAATTTGTAGAGAGATACAATGCTTCACAGATCCTTCAGACTATTGTGTCCATGCCAATATGTAGAGAGAGACAATGCATCACAGGTGCTTCAGACAATTATGTCGATGCCAATTTGTAGAGAGATACAATGCATCACAGGTCCTTCACAATATTGTGTCCGTGAACAATTTGTAGAGAGATACAATGCATAACAGGTCCTTCAGACTATTGTGTCGATGCCAATTTGTAGATAGATACAATGCATCACATGTCCTTCAGTCTATTGTGTCCATGCCAATTTGTAGAGAGATAAAATGCATCACAGGTCCTTCAGACTATTGAGTCCATGCCAATTTGTAGAGAGATACAATGCATCACAGGTCCTTCAGACTATTGTGTCCATGGAAATTTGTAGAGAGATAAAATGCATCACAGGTCCTTCAGACTATTGGGTCTATGCCAATGTGTAGAGAGATACAATGCATCAAAGGTCCTTCAGAATATTGTGTCCATGCCAATTTGTAGAGAGATACAATGCATCACAGGTTCTTCAGACTATTGTTTCCATGCCAATGTGTAGAGAGATACAATGCCAATTTGTTAGAGATACAATGCATCACAGGTTCTTCAGAATATTGTGTCCATGCATATTTGTAGAGAGATACAATGCATCACAGGTTGTTCAGACTATTGCGTCCATGCCAATGTGTTGAGAGATACAATGCAACACTGGTCCTTCAAACTATTGGTTCCATGCCAATTTGTAGAGAAATACAATGCATCACAGGTCCTTCAGACTATTGTGTTCATGCCAATTTGTAAAGAGATACAATGCATCACAGCTTCTTCAGACTATTGTGTCCATGTCCATTTGTTAAGATATACAATGCATCACAGGTCCTTCGGAATATTGTGCCCATGCCAATCTGTAGAGAGATACAATACTTCACAGGATCTTCACAATAATGTGTCCATGAACATTATCTAGAGAGATACAAAGCTTCATAGGTCCTTCATAATATTGTGTCCATGCCAATTTGTAGAGAGATACAATACATCACAGGTCCGTCGGAATATTGTGTCCATGCCAATGTTTAGAGAGACACAATGCATAACAGGTCTTTCAAACTATTGTGTCCATGCCAACTTGTAGAGAGATACAAAGGATCACAAGTAATTCAGATGAATTTCTTCATGCCAATCTGTAGAAAGATACAATCTATCACAGGTCCTTCTGACTAGTGAGTCCATGCCAATTTGTAGAGTGATACAATGCATCACAGGTCCTTCAGACTATTGTGTCCATGGAAATTTGTAGAGAGATAAAATGCATCACTGGTCCTTCAGACTATTGTGTCTATGCCAATGTGTAGAGAGATACAATGCATCACAGGTCCTTCAGAATATTGTGTCCATGCCAATTTGTAGAGAGATACAAGGCATCACAGTTTCTTCAGACTATTGTTTCCATGCCAATGTGTAGAGAGATACAATGCCAATTTGTAGAGAGATACAATGCATCACAGGTTCTTCATAATATTGTGTCCATGCATATTTGTTGAGAGATACAATGCATCACAGGTTGTTCAGACTATTGTGTCCATGCCAATGTGTAGAGAGATACAAGGCAACACTGGTCCTTCAAAATATTGGTTCCATGCCAATTTGTAGAGAAATACAATGCATCACAGGTCCTTAAGACTATTGTGCCCATGCCAATCTGTAGAGAGATACAATGCATCACAGGATCATCACAATAATGTGTCCATGAACATTATCTAGAGAGATACAATGCTCCATAGGTCCTTCAGACTATTGTGTCCATGCCAATTTGTAGAGAGATACAATACATCACAGGTCCTTCAGAATATTGTGTCAATGCCAATGTTTAGAGACACACAATGCATAACAGGTCTTTCAAACTATTGTGTCCATGCAAATTTGTAGAGAGATACAATATATCACAGGTTCTTCAGACTATTGTGTCCATGCCAATGTGTAGAGAGATACAATGCAACACTGGTCCTTCAAACTATTGGTTCCATGCCAATTTGTAGAGAAATACAATGCATCACAGGTCCTTCAGTCTATTGTGTCCATGCCAATTTGTAAAGTGATACAATGCATCACAGCTTCTTCAGACTATTATGTCCATGCCAATTTGTAGCGAGATACAATGCATCACAGGTCCTTCAGACAATGTTGTCCATGCTAATTTGTAGAGAGGTACAATGCATCACAGATCAATCAGACTATTGTGTGCATGCCAATTTGTAGAGAGATACAATGCTTCACAGGTCCTTCAGACTATTGTGTCCATGCTAATTTGTAGAGAGATACAATGCATCACAGGTCCTTCAGACTATTGTGTCAATGCCAATTTGTAAAGAGATACAATGCATCACAGCTTCTTCGGACTATTGTGTCCATTTCCATTTGTTGAGATATACAATGCATCACAGGTCCTTCAGACTATTGTGCCCATGCCAATCTGTAGAGAGATACAATGCATCACAGGATCTTCTCAATAAGGTGTCCATGAACATTATCTAGAGAGATACAATGCTTCATAGGTCCTTCAGACTATTGTGTCCATGCCAATTTGTAGAGAGATACAATACATCACAGGTCCTTCAGAATATTGTGTCAATGCCAATGTTTAGAGAGACACAATGCATAACAGGTCTTTCAAACTATTGTGTCCATGCGAATTTGTAGAGAGATACAATATATCACAGGTTCTTCAGACTATTGTGTCCATGCCAATGTGTAGAGAGATACAATGCAACACTGGTCCTTCAAACTATTGGTTCCATGCCAATTTGTAGAGAAATACAATGCATCACAGGTCCTTCAGACTATTGTGTCCATGCAAATTTGTAAAGAGATACAATGCATCACAGCTTCTTCAGACTATTGTGTCCATGCCAATTTGTAGCGAGATGCAATGCATCACAGGTCCTTCAGACAATGTTGTCCATGCTAATTTGTAGAGAGGTACAATGCATCACAGATCAATCAGACTATTGTGTCCATGCTAATTTGTAGAGAGATACAATGCATCACAGGTTCTTCAGACTATTGTTTCTATGCCAATGTGTAGAGAGATACAATGCCAACTTGTAAATAGATACAATACATCACAGGTTCTTCAGAATATTGTGTCCATACAAATTTGTAGAGAAATACAATGCATCGCAGGTTGTTCAGACTATTGTGTCCATGCCAATGTGTAGGGAGATACAATGCAACACTGCTCCTTCAAACTATTGGTTCCATGCCAATTTGTAGAGAAATACAATGCATCACAGGTCCTTCAGACTATTGTGTCCATGCCAATTTGTAAAGAGATACAATGTATCACAGCTTCTTCAGACTATTGTGTCCATGTCCATTTGTTGAGATATACAATGCATCACAGGTCCTTCAGAATATTGTGCCCATGCCAATCTGTAGAGAGATACAATGCATCACAGGATCTTCACAATAATATGTCCATGAACATTATCTAGATAGATACAATGCTTCACAAGTCCTTCAGAATATTGTGTCCATGCCAATTTGTAGAGAGATACAATATATCACAGGTCCTTCAGAATATTGTGTCCATGCCAATGTTTAGAGAGACACAATGCATAACAGGTCTTTCAAACTATTGTGTCCATGCCAACTTGTAGAGAGATACAATGCATCACAAGTCATTCAGATGATTGTCTTCATGCCAATTTGTAGAGAGATACAATCCATCACAGGTCCTTCTGTCTATTGTACCCATGCAAATTTGTAGTAAGATACAATGCATCACAGGTCCTCCAAACTATTGTGTCCATGAACAATTTGTAGAGAGATACAATACATCACAGGTCCTTCAGGCTATTGTGTCCACACCAATTTGTGGAGAGATACAATGCATCACAGGTCCTTTAGACTAATGAGTCCATGCCAATTTGTAGAGAGATACAATGCATCACAGGTCCTTCAGAATATTGTGTCCATGCCAATATGTAGAGAGATACAATGCATCAATGGTTCTTCAGACTATTGTTTCTATGCCAATGTGTAGAGAGATACAATGCCAACTTGTAAATAGATACAATGCATCACAGGTTCTTCAGAATATTGTGTCCATACAAATTTGTAGAGAAATACAATGCATCACAGGTTGTTCAGACTATTGTGTCCATGCCAATGTGTAGAGATACAATGCAACACTGGTCCTTCAAACTATTGGTTCCATGCCAATTTGTAGAGAAATACAATGCATCACAGGTCCTTCAGACTAATGTGTCCATGCCAATTTGTAAAGAGATACAATGCATCACAGCTTCTTCAGACTATTGTGTCCATGTCCATTTGTTGAGATATACAATGCATCACAGGTCCTTCAGAATATTGTGCCCATGCCAATCTGTAGAGAGATACAATGCATCACAGGATCTTCACAATAATATGTCCATGAACATTATCTAGAGAGATACAATGCTTCATAGGTCCTTCAGAATATTGTGTCCATGACAATTTGTAGAGAGACACAATATATCACAGGTCCTTCAGAATATTGTGTCCATGCCAATGTTTAGATAGACACAATGCATAACAGGTCTTTCAAACTATTGTGTCCATGCCAACTTGTAGAGAGATACAATGGATCACAAGTCATTCAGATGATTGTCTTCATGCCAATTTGTAGAGAGATACAATCCATCACAGGTCCTTCTGTCTATTGTGCCCATGCCAATTTGTAGTAAGATACAATGCATCACAGGTCCTCCAAACTATTGTGTCCATGAACAATTTGTAGAGAGATACAATACATCACAGGTCCTTCAGGCTATTGTGTCCACACCAATTTGTGGAGACATACAATGCATCACAGGTCCTTTAGACTAATGAGTCCATGCCAATTTGTAGAGAGATACAATCCATCACAGGTCCTTCAGAATATTGTGTCCATGCCAATATGTAGAGAGATACAATGCATCACAGGACCTTCTGACTATTGTGTCCATGCCAATTTTTAGAGAGATACAAAACATCACAGTTCCATCAGACTATTGTGACCATTAACATTATGTAGAGAAATACAATGCATCACACATCTTTCAGACTATTGTATCGATGCCAATTAGCAGAGAGATACAATGCAGCACCAGTACTTCAGAATAGTGTGTCCGTGAACAATTCATAGAGAGATACAATGCATCACAGGTCCTTCTGACTATTGTGTCCACGCCAATTTGTAGAGAGATACAATATATCACAGGTCCTTCAGACTATTGTGTCCATGCCAATGTGTAGAGAGGTCTAATGCCAATTTGTAGAGAGATACAATGCATCATAGGTTCTTCAGACAATTGTGTCCATGCGAATTTGTAGAGAGATACAATGCATCACAGGTTTTTCAGACTATTGTGTCCATGCCAATTTATAGAGAAATACAATGCATCACAGGTCCTTCAGACTATTGTGTCCATGCCAATTTGTAAAGAGATACAATGCATCACAGCTTCTTCAGACTATTGTGTCCATGTCCATTTGTAGAGAGATAAAATGCATCACAGGGTCTTCAGACTATTGAGTCCATGAACAGAATGTAGAGACATACAATGTTTCATATGTCCTTCCGTCCATTGTGTCAATGCCAATTTGTAGAGAGATAGAATGCATCACAGGTGATTTAGACTATTGTATCCATGGCAATTGGTAGAAAGATACAATGCATCACAGATCCTTCAGATTATTGAGTACATGCCCATTTGTAGAGAGATACAATGCATCACAGGTTCATCAGACTATAGTGTCCATGAACAATATCTAGAGAGATACAATGCTTCATAGGTCCTTCAGACTATTCAGTCCATGCCAATTTGTGGAAAGATACAATGCATCACAGGTCCTTCAGACTATTGTATGCATGCCAATTTGTAGAGAGATACAATGCAGCACACATACTTCTGACTATTGTGTCCATGAACAATTTATGGAGAGATACAATGCATCACAGGTCCTTCAGACTATTGGGTCCATGCCAATTTGTGGAGAGATACAATGCATCACAGGTCCTTCAGACTTATGTGTCCATACCAATATGTAGAGAGATACAATGCATCACAGGTCCTTCAGACTGTTGTGTTTATGTCAATTTCGTGAGAGTACAATGCATCACAGGTCCTTCAGACTATTGTGTCCATGCCAATTTGTAGAGACATGCACTGCATCACAGGTCCTTCAGAATATTGTGTCCATGCCAATTTGTAGGGAGATACAATACTTCACAGTTCCATAAGACTATTGTATCCATGAACAATTTGTAGAGAGATACAATGCTTCACAGATCCTTCAGACTATTGTGTCCATGCCAATATGTAGAGAGATACAATGCATCACAGGTGCTTCAGACAATTATGTCGATGCCAATTTGTAGAGAGATACAATGCATCACAGGTCCTTCACAATATTGTGTCCGTGAACAATTTGTAGAGAGATACAATGCATAACAGGTCCTTCAGACTATTGTGTCGATGCCAATTTGTAGATAGATACAATGCATCACATGTCCTTCAGTCTATTGTGTCCATGCCAATTTGTAGAGAGATAAAATGCATCACAGGTCCTTCAGACTATTGAGTCCATGCCAATTTGTAGAGAGATACAATGCATCACAGGTCCTTCAGACTATTGTGTCCATGGAAATTTGTAGAGAGATAAAATGCATCACAGGTCCTTCAGACTTTTGTGTCTATGCCAATGTGTAGAGAGATACAATGCATCAAAGGTCCTTCAGAATATTGTGCCCATGCCAATCTGTAGAGAGATACAATGCATCACAGGATCATCACAATAATGTGTCCATGAACATTATCTAGAGAGATACAATGCTCCATAGGTCCTTCATACTATTGTGTCCATGCCAATTTGTAGAGAGATACAATACATCACAGGTCCTTCAGAATATTGTGTCAATGCCAATGTTTAGAGACACACAATGCATAACAGGTCTTTCAAACTATTGTGTCCATGCGAATTTGTAGAGAGATACAATATATCACAGGTTCTTCAGACTATTGTGTCCATGCCAATGTGTAGAGAGATACAATGCAACACTGGTCCTTCAAACTATTGGTTCCATGCCAATTTGTAGAGAAATACAATGCATCACAGGTCCTTCAGTCTATTGTGTCCATGCCAATTTGTAAAGTGATACAATGCATCACAGCTTCTTCAGACTATTATGTCCATGCCAATTTGTAGCGAGATACAATGCATCACAGGTCCTTCAGACAATGTTGTCCATGCTAATTTGTAGAGAGGTACAATGCATCACAGATCAATCAGACTATTGTGTGCATGCCAATTTGTAGAGAGATACAATGCTTCACAGGTCCTTCAGACTATTGTGTCCATGCTAATTTGTAGAGAGATACAATGCATCACAGGTCCTTCAGACTATTGTGTCAATGCCCATTTGTAAAGAGATACAATGCATCACAGCTTCTTCGGACTATTGTGTCCATTTCCATTTGTTGAGATATACAATGCATCACAGGTCCTTCAGACTATTGTGCCCATGCCAATCTGTAGAGAGATACAATGCATCACAGGATCTTCACAATAAGGTGTCCATGAACATTATCTAGAGAGATACAATGCTTCATAGGTCCTTCAGACTATTGTGTCCATGCCAATTTTTAGAGAGATACAATACATCACAGGTCCTTCAGAATATTGTGTCAATGCCAATGTTTAGAGAGACACAATGCATAACAGGTCTTTCAAACTATTGTGTCCATGCGAATTTGTAGAGAGATACAATATATCACAGGTTCTTCAGACTATTGTGTCCATGCCAATGTGTAGAGAGATACAATGCAACACTGGTCCTTCAAACTATTGGTTCCATGCCAATTTGTAGAGAAATACAATGCATCACAGGTCCTTCAGACTATTGTGTCCATGCCAATTTGTAAAGAGATACAATGCATCACAGCTTCTTCAGACTATTGTGTCCATGCCAATTTGTAGCGAGATGCAATGCATCACAGGTCCTTCAGACAATGTTGTCCATGCTAATTTGTAGAGAGGTACAATGCATCACAGATCAATCAGACTATTGTGTCCATGCTAATTTGTAGAGAGATACAATGCATCACAGGTTCTTCAGACTATTGTTTCTATGCCAATGTGTAGAGAGATACAATGCCAACTTGTAAATAGATACAATACATCACAGGTTCTTCAGAATATTGTGTCCATACAAATTTGTAGAGAAATACAATGCATCGCAGGTTGTTCAGACTATTGTGTCCATGCCAATGTGTAGGGAGATACAATGCAACACTGCTCCTTCAAACTATTGGTTCCATGCCAATTTGTAGAGAAATACAATGCATCACAGGTCCTTCAGACTATTGTGTCCATGCCAATTTGTAAAGAGATACAATGTATCACAGCTTCTTCAGACTATTGTGTCCATGTCCATTTGTTGAGATATACAATGCATCACAGGTCCTTCAGAATATTGTGCCCATGCCAATCTGTAGAGAGATACAATGCATCACAGGATCTTCACAATAATATGTCCATGAACATTATCTAGAGAGATACAATGCTTCACAAGTCCTTCAGAATATTGTGTCCATGCCAATTTGTAGAGAGATACAATATATCACAGGTCCTTCAGAATATTGTGTCCATGCCAATGTTTAGAGAGACACAATGCATAACAGGTCTTTCAAACTATTGTGTCCATGCCAACTTGTAGAGAGATACAATGCATCACAAGTCATTCAGATGATTGTCTTCATGCCAATTTGTAGAGAGATACAATCCATCACAGGTCCTTCTGTCTATTGTACCCATGCAAATTTGTAGTAAGATACAATGCATTACAGGTCCTCCAAACTATTGTGTCCATGAACAATTTGTAGAGAGATACAATACATCACAGGTCCTTCAGGCTATTGTGTCCACACCAATTTGTGGAGAGATACAATGCATCACAGGTCCTTTAGACTAATGAGTCCATGCCAATTTGTAGAGAGATACAATGCATCACAGGTCCTTCAGAATATTGTGTCCATGCCAATATGTAGAGAGATACAATGCATCAATGGTTCTTCAGACTATTGTTTCTATGCCAATGTGTAGAGAGATACAATGCCAACTTGTAAATAGATACAATGCATCACAGGTTCTTCAGAATATTGTGTCCATACAAATTTGTAGAGAAATACAATGCATCACAGGTTGTTCAGACTATTGTGTCCATGCCAATGTGTAGAGATACAATGCAACACTGGTCCTTCAAACTATTGGTTCCATGCCAATTTGTAGAGAAATACAATGCATCACAGGTCCTTCAGACTATTGTGTCCATGCCAATTTGTAAAGAGATACAATGCATCACAGCTTCTTCAGACTATTGTGTCCATGTCCATTTGTTGAGATATACAATGCATCAGAGGTCCTTCAGAATATTGTGCCCATGCCAATCTGTAGAGAGATACAATGCATCACAGGATCTTCACAATAATATGTCCATGAACATTATCTAGAGAGATACAATGCTTCATAGGTCCTTCAGATTATTGTGTCCATGACAATTTGTAGAGAGATACAATATATCACAGGTCCTTCAGAATATTGTGTCCATGCCAATGTTTAGAGAGACACAATGCATAACAGGTCTTTCAAACTATTGTGTCCATGCCAACTTGTAGAGAGATACAATGGATCACAAGTCATTCAGATGATTGTCTTCATGCCAATTTGTAGAGAGATACAATCCATCACAGGTCCTTCTGTTTATTGTGCCCATGCCAATTTGTAGTAAGATACAATGCATCACAGGTCCTCCAAACTATTGTGTCCATGAACAATTTGTAGAGAGATACAATACATCACAGGTCCTTCAGGCTATTGTGTCCACACCAATTTGTGGAGAGATACAATGCATCACAGGTCCTTTAGACTAATGAGTCCATGCCAATTTGTAGAGAGATACAATGCATCACAGGTCCTTCAGAATATTGTGTCCATGCCAATATGTAGAGAGATACAATGCATCACAGGACCTTCTGACTATTGTGTCCATGCCAATTTTTAGAGAGATACAATACATCACAGTTCCATCAGACTATTGTGACCATTAACATTATGTAGAGAAATACAATGCATCACACATCTTTCAGACTATTGTATCGATGCCAATTAGCAGAGAGATACAATGCAGCACCAGTACTTCAGAATAGTGTGTCCGTGAACAATTCATAGAGAGATACAATGCATCACAGGTCCTTCTGACTATTGTGTCCACGCCAATTTGTAGAGAGATACAATATATCACAGGTCCTTCAGACTATTGTGTCCATGCCAATGTGTAGAGAGGTATAATGCCAATTTGTAGAGAGATACAATGCATCATAGGTTCTTCAGACAATTGTGTCCATGCGAATTTGTAGAGAGATACAATGCATCACAGGTTTTTCAGACTATTGTGTCCATGCCAATGTGTAGAGAGATACAATGCATCACTGGTCCTTAAAACTATTGGTTCCATGCCAATTTATAGAGAAATACAATGCATCACAGGTCCTTCAGACTATTGTGTCCATGCCAATTTGTAAAGAGATACAATGCATCACAGCTTCTTCAGACTATTGTGTCCATGTCCATTTGTAGAGAGATAAAATGCATCACAGGGTCTTCAGACTATTGAGTCCATGAACAGAATGTAGAGACATACAATGTTTCATATGTCCTTCCGTCCATTGTGTCAATGCCAATTTGTAGAGAGATAGAATGCATCACAGGTGATTTAGACTATTGTATCCATGCCAATTGGTAGAAAGATACAATGCATCACAGGTCCTTCAGATTATTGAGTACATGCCCATTTGTAGAGAGATACAATGCATCACAGGTTCATCAGACTATAGTGTCCATGAACAATATCTAGAGAGATACAATGCTTCATAGGTCCTTCAGACTATTCAGTCCATGCCAATTTGTGGAAAGATACAATGCATCACAGGTCCTTCAGACTATTGTATGCATGCCAATTTGTAGAGAGATACAATGCAGCACACATACTTCTGACTATTGTGTCCATGAACAATTTATGGAGAGATACAATGCATCACAGGTCCTTCAGACGATTGTGTCATGCCAATTTGTAGTGAGATACATTGCATCACAGGTCCTTCAGACTATTGTATCCATGAAAAATTTGTAGAGAGATACAATACATCACTGGTCCTTCAGACTATTGGGTCCATGCCAATTTGTGGAGAGATACAATGCATCACAGGTCCTTCAGACTTATGTGTCCATACCAATATGTAGAGAGATACAATGCATCACAGGTCCTTCAGACTATTTTGTTTATGTCAATTTCGTGAGAGTACAATGCATCACAGGTCCTTCAGACTATTGTGTCCATGCCAATTTGTAGAGACATGCACTGCATCACAGGTCCTTCAGAATATTGTGTCCATGCCAATTTGTAGGGAGATACAATACTTCACAGTTCCATAAGACTATTGTATCCATGAACAATTTGTAGAGAGATACAATGCTTCACAGATCCTTCAGACTATTGTGTCCATGCCAATATGTAGAGAGATACAATGCATCACAGGTGCTTCAGACAATTATGTCGATGCCAATTTGTAGAGAGATACAATGCATCACAGGTCCTTCACAATATTGTGTCCGTGAACAATTTGTAGAGAGATACAATGCATAACAGGTCCTTCAGACTATTGTGTCGATGCCAATTTGTAGATAGATACAATGCATCACATGTCCTTCAGTCTATTGTGTCCATGCCAATTTGTAGAGAGATAAAATGCATCACAGGTCCTTCAGACTATTGAGTCCATGCCAATTTGTAGAGAGATACAATGCATCACAGGTCCTTCAGACTATTGTATGCATGCCAATTTGTAGAGAGATACAATGCAGCACACATACTTCTGACTATTGTGTCCATGAACAATTTATGGAGAGATACAATGCATCACAGGTCCTTCAGACGATTGTGTCATGCCAATTTGTAGTGAGATACATTGCATCACAGGTCCTTCAGACTATTGTATCCATTAAAAATTTGTAGAGATATACAATACATCACTGGTCCTTCAGACTATTGTGTCCATGCCAATTTGTGGAGAGAAACAATGCATCACAGGTCCTTCAGACTTATGTGTCCATACCAATATGTAGAGAGATACAATGCATCACAGGTCCTTCAGACTATTGTGTTTATGTCAATTTCGTGAGAGTACAATGCATCACAGGTCCTTCAGACTATTGTGTCCATGCCAATTTGTAGGGAGATACAATACTTCACAGTTCCATAAGACTATTGTATCCATGAACAATTTGCAGAGAGATACAATGCTTCACAGATCCTTCAGACTATTGTGTCCATGCCAATATGTAGAGAGATACAATGCATCACAGGTGCTTCAGACAATTATGTCGATGCCAATTTGTAGAGAGATACAATGCATAACAGGTCCTTCAGACTATTGTGTCGAGGCCAATTTGTAGAGAGATAAAATGTATCACAGGTCCTTCAGACTATTGCGTCCATGCCAATTTGTAGAGAGATACAATGCATCACAGGTCCTTCAGACTATTGTGTCCATGGAAATTTGTAGAGAGATAAAATGCATCACAGGTCCTTCAGACTATTGTGTCTATGCCAATGTGTAGAGAGATACCATGCATCAAAGGTCCTTCAGAATATTGTGTCCATGCCAATTTGTAGAGAGATACAATGCCAATTTGTTAGAGATACAATGCATCACAGGTTCTTCAGAATATTGTGTCCATGCATATTTGTAGAGAGATACAATGCATCACAGGTTGTTCAGACTATTGTGTCCATGCCAATGTGTAGAGAGATACAATGCAACACTGGTCCTTCAAACTATTGGTTCCATGCCAATTTGTAGAGAAATACAATGCATCACAGGTCCTTCAGACTATTGTGTTCATGCCAATTTGTAAAGAGATACAAAGCATCACTGCTTCTTCAGACTATTGTGTCCATATCCATTTGTTAAGATATACAATGCATCACAGGTCCTTCGGACTATTGTGCCCATGCCAATCTGTAGAGAGATACAATGCATCACAGGATCTTCACAATTATGTGTCCATGAACATTATCTAGGGAGATACAATGCTTCATAGGTCCTTCATAATATTGTGTCCATGCCAATTTGTAGAGAGATACAATACATCACAGGTCCGTCGGAATATTGTGTCCATGCCAATGTTTAAAGAGACACAATGCATAACAGGTCTTTCAAACTATTGTGTCCATGCCAACTTGTAGAGAGATACAAAGGATCACAAGTAATTCAGATGATTGTCTTCATGCCAATCTGTAGAAAGATACAATCTATCACAGGTCCTTCTGACTAGTGAGTCCATGCCAATTTGTAGAGCGATACAATGCATCACAGGTCCTTCAGACTATTGTGTCCATGGAAATTTGTAGAGAGATAAAATGCATCACTGGTCCTTCAGACTATTGTGTCTATGCCAATGTGTAGAGAGATACAATGCATCACAGGTCCTTCAGAATATTGTGTCCATGCCAATTTGTAGAGAGATACAAGGCATCACAGGTTCTTCAGACTATTGTTTCCATGCCAATGTGTAGAGAGATACAATGCCAATTTGTAGAGAGATACAATGCATCACAGGTTCTTCATAATATTGTGTCCATGCATATTTGTAGAGAGATACAATGCATCACAGGTTGTTCAGACTATTGTGTCCATGCCAATGTGTAGAGAGATACAAAGCAACACTGGTCCTACAAAATATTGGTTCCATGCCAATTTGTAGAGAAATACAATGCATCACAGGTCCTTCAGACTATTGTGCCCATGCCAATCTGTAGAGAGATACAATGCATCACAGGATGTTCACAATAATGTGTCCATGAACATTATCTAGAGAGATACAATGCTTCATAGGTCCTTCAGACTATTGTATCGATGCCAATTAGCAGAGAGATACAATGCAGCACCAGTACTTCAGAATAGTGTGTCCGTGAACAATTCATAGAGAGATACAATGCATCACAGGTCCTTCTGACTATTGTGTCCATGCCAATTTGTAGAGAGATACAATATATCACAGGTCCTTCAGACTATTGTGTCCATGCCAATGTGTAGAGAGGTACAATGCCAATTTGTAGAGAGATACAATGCATCATAGGTTCTTCTGACAATTGTGTCCATGCGAATTTGTAGAGAGATACAATGCATCACAGGATTTTCAGACTATTGTGTCCATGCCAATGTGTAGAGAGATACAATGCATCACTGGTCCTTAAAACTATTAGTTCCATGCCAATTTATAGAGAAATACAATGCATCACAGGTCCTTCAGACTATTGTGTCCATGCCAATTTGTAAAGAGATACAATGCATCACAGCTTCTTCAGACTATTGTGTCCATGTCCATTTGTAGAGAGATAAAATGCATCACAGGGTCTTCAGACTATTGAGTCCATGAACAGAATGTAGAGACATACAATGTTTCATATGTCCTTCCGTCCATTGTGTCAATGCCAATTTGTAGAGAGATAGAATGCATCACAGGTGATTTAGACTATTGTATCCATGCCAATTGGTAGAAAGATACAATGCATCACAGGTCCTTCAGATTATTGAGTACATGCCCATTTGTAGAGAGATACAATGCATCACAGGTTCATCAGACTATAGTGTCCATGAACAATATCTAGAGAGATACAATGCTTCATAGGTCCTTCAGACTATTCAGTCCATGCCAATTTGTGGAGAGATACAATGCATCACAGGTCCTTCAGACTATTGTATGCATGCCAATTTGTAGAGAGATACAATGCATCACAGGTCCTTCAGACTATTGTATCCATTAAAAATTTGTAGAGATATACAATACATCACTGGTCCTTCAGACTATTGTGTCCATGCCAATTTGTGGAGAGAAACAATGCATCACAGGTCCTTCAGACTTATGTGTCCATACCAATATGTAGAGAGATACAATGCATCACAGGTCCTTCAGACTATTGTGTTTATGTCAATTTCGTGAGAGTACAATGCATCACAGGTCCTTCAGACTATTGTGTCCATGCCAATTTGTAGGGAGATACAATACTTCACAGTTCCATAAGACTATTGTATCCATGAACAATTTGCAGAGAGATACAATGCTTCACAGATCCTTCAGACTATTGTGTCCATGCCAATATGTAGAGAGATACAATGCATCACAGGTGCTTCAGACAATTATGTCGATGCCAATTTGTAGAGAGATACAATGCATAACAGGTCCTTCAGACTATTGTGTCGAGGCCAATTTGTAGAGAGATAAAATGTATCACAGGTCCTTCAGACTATTGAGTCCATGCCAATTTGTAGAGAGATACAATGCATCACAGGTCCTTCAGACTATTGTGTCCATGGAAATTTGTAGAGAGATAAAATGCATCACAGGTCCTTCAGACTATTGTGTCTATGCCAATGTGTAGAGAGATACCATGCATCAAAGGTCCTTCAGAATATTGTGTCCATGCCAATTTGTAGAGAGATACAATGCCAATTTGTTAGAGATACAATGCATCACAGGTTCTTCAGAATATTGTGTCCATGCATATTTGTAGAGAGATACAATGCATCACAGGTTGTTCAGACTATTGTGTCCATGCCAATGTGTAGAGAGATACAATGCAACACTGGTCCTTCAAACTATTGGTTCCATGCCAATTTGTAGAGAAATACAATGCATCACAGGTCCTTCCGACTATTGTGTTCATGCCAATTTGTAAAGAGATACAAAGCATCACTGCTTCTTCAGACTATTGTGTCCATATCCATTTGTTAAGATATACAATGCATCACAGGTCCTTCGGACTATTGTGCCCATGCCAATCTGTAGAGAGATACAATGCATCACAGGATCTTCACAATTATGTGTCCATGAACATTATCTAGGGAGATACAATGCTTCATAGGTCCTTCATAATATTGTGTCCATGCCAATTTGTAGAGAGATACAATACATCACAGGTCCGTCGGAATATTGTGTCCATGCCAATGTTTAAAGAGACACAATGCATAACAGGTCTTTCAAACTATTGTGTCCATGCCAACTTGTAGAGAGATACAAAGGATCACAAGTAATTCAGATGATTGTCTTCATGCCAATCTGTAGAAAGATACAATCTATCACAGGTCCTTCTGACTAGTGAGTCCATGCCAATTTGTAGAGCGATACAATGCATCACAGGTCCTTCAGACTATTGTGTCCATGGAAATTTGTAGAGAGATAAAATGCATCACTGGTCCTTCAGACTATTGTGTCTATGCCAATGTGTAGAGAGATACAATGCATCACAGGTCCTTCAGAATATTGTGTCCATGCCAATTTGTAGAGAGATACAAGGCATCACAGGTTCTTCAGACTATTGTTTCCATGCCAATGTGTAGAGAGATACAATGCCAATTTGTAGAGAGATACAATGCATCACAGGTTCTTCATAATATTGTGTCCATGCATATTTGTAGAGAGATACAATGCATCACAGGTTGTTCAGACTATTGTGTCCATGCCAATGTGTAGAGAGATACAAAGCAACACTGGTCCTACAAAATATTGGTTCCATGCCAATTTGTAGAGAAATACAATGCATCACAGGTCCTTCAGACTATTGTGCCCATGCCAATCTGTAGAGAGATACAATGCATCACAGGATGTTCACAATAATGTGTCCATGAACATTATCTAGAGAGATACAATGCTTCATAGGTCCTTCAGACTATTGTATCGATGCCAATTAGCAGAGAGATACAATGCAGCACCAGTACTTCAGAATAGTGTGTCCGTGAACAATTCATAGAGAGATACAATGCATCACAGGTCCTTCTGACTATTGTGTCCATGCCAATTTGTAGAGAGATACAATATATCACAGGTCCTTCAGACTATTGTGTCCATGCCAATGTGTAGAGAGGTACAATGCCAATTTGTAGAGAGATACAATGCATCATAGGTTCTTCTGACAATTGTGTCCATGCGAATTTGTAGAGAGATACAATGCATCACAGGATTTTCAGACTATTGTGTCCATGCCAATGTGTAGAGAGATACAATGCATCACTGGTCCTTAAAACTATTAGTTCCATGCCAATTTATAGAGAAATACAATGCATCACAGGTCCTTCAGACTATTGTGTCCATGCCAATTTGTAAAGAGATACAATGCATCACAGCTTCTTCAGACTATTGTGTCCATGTCCATTTGTAGAGAGATAAAATGCATCACAGGGTCTTCAGACTATTGAGTCCATGAACAGAATGTAGAGACATACAATGTTTCATATGTCCTTCCGTCCATTGTGTCAATGCCAATTTGTAGAGAGATAGAATGCATCACAGGTGATTTAGACTATTGTATCCATGCCAATTGGTAGAAAGATACAATGCATCACAGGTCCTTCAGATTATTGAGTACATGCCCATTTGTAGAGAGATACAATGCATCACAGGTTCATCAGACTATAGTGTCCATGAACAATATCTAGAGAGATACAATGCTTCATAGGTCCTTCAGACTATTCAGTCCATGCCAATTTGTGGAGAGATACAATGCATCACAGGTCCTTCAGACTATTGTATGCATGCCAATTTGTAGAGAGATACAATGCATCACAGGATCTTCACAATAATGTGTCCATGAACATTATCTAGAAAGATACAATGCTTCATAGGTCCTTCAGACTATTGTGTCCATGCCAATTTGTAGAGAGATACAATACATCACAGGACCTTCAGAATATTGTGTCAATGCCAAAGTTTAGAGACACACAATGCATAACAGGTCTTTCAAACTATTGTGTCCATGCGAATGTGTAGAGAGATACAATGCAACACTGGTCCTTCAAACTATTGGTTCCATGCCAATTTGTAGAGAAATACAATGCATCACAGGTCCTTCAGGCTATTGTGTCCATGCCAATTTGTAAAGAGATACAATGCATCACAGCTTCTTCAGACTATTGTGTCCATGCCAATTTGTAGCGAGATACAATGCATCACAGGTCCTTCAGACAATGTTGTCCATGCTAATTTGTAGAGAGGTACAATGCATCACAAATCAATCAGACTATTGTGTCCATGCCAATTTGTAGAGAGATACAATGCTTCACAGGTCCTTCAGACTATTGTGTCCATGCTAATTTGTAGTGAGATACAATGCATCACAGGTCCTTCAGACTATTGTGCCAATGCCAATTTGTAAAGAGATACAATGCATCACAGCTTCTTCTGACTATTGTGTCCATTTCCATTTGTTGAGATATACAATGCATCACAGGTCCTTCAGACTATTGTGCCCATGCCAATCTGTAGAGAGATACAATGCATCACAGGATCTTCACAATAATGTGTCCATGAACATTATCTAGAGAGATACAATGCTTCATAGGTCCTTCAGACTATTGTGTCCATGCCAATTTGTAGAGAGATACAATACATCACAGGTCCTTCAGAATATTGTGTCAATGCCAATGTTTAGAGAGACACAATGCATAACAGGTCTTTCAAACTATTGTGTCCATGCGAATTTGTACAGAGATACAATGCATCACAGGTTCTTCAGACTATTGTTTCCATGCCAATGTGTAGAGAGATACAATGCCAATTTGTTAGAGATACAATGCATCACAGGTTCTTCAGAATATTGTGTCCATGCCAATGTGTAGAGAGATACAATGCAACACTGGTCCTTCAAACTATTGGTTCCATGCCAATTTGTAGAGAAATACAATGCATCACAGGTCCTTCAGACTATTGAGTTCATGCCAATTTGTAAAGATATACAATGCATCACAGGTCCTTCGGACTATTGTGCCCATGCCAATCTGTAGAGAGATACAATGCATCACAGGATCTTCACAATTATGTGTCCATGAACATAATCTAGAGAGATACAATGCTTCATAGGTCCTTCATAATATTGTGTCCATGCCAATTTGTAGAGAGATACAATACATCTCAGGTCCGTCGGAATATTGTGTCCATGCCAATGTTTAGAGAGACACAATGCATAATAGGTCTTTCAAACTATTGTGTCCATGCCAACTTGTAGAGAGATACAAAGGATCACAAGTAATTCAGATGATTGTCTTCATGCCAATCTGTAGAAAGATACAATCTATCACAGGTCCTTCTGATTAGTGAGTCCATGCCAATTTGTAGAGCGATACAATGCATCACAGGTCCTTCAGACTATTGTGTCCATGGAAATTTGTAGGGAGATAAAATGCATCACTGGTCCTTCAGAGTATTGTGTCTATGCCAATGTGTAGAGAGATACAATGCATCACAGGTCCTTCAGAATATTGTGTCCATGCCAATTTGTAGAGAGATACAAGGCATCACAGGTTCTTCAGACTATTGTTTCCATGCCAATGTGTAGAGAGATACAATGCCAATTTGTAGAGAGATACAATGCATCACAGGTTCTTCATAATATTGTGTCCATGCATATTAGTAGAGAGATACAATGCATCACAGGTTGTTCAGACTGTTGTGTCCATGCCAATGTGTAGAGAGATACAAAGCAACACTGGTCCTTCAAAATATTGGTTCCATGCCAATTTGTAGAGAATACAATGCATCACAGGTCCTTCAGACTATTGTGCCCATGCCAATCTGTAGAGAGATACAATGCATCACAGGATCTTCACAATAATGTGTGCATGAACATTATCTAGAGAGATACAATGCTTCATAGGTCCTTCAGACTATTGTGTCCATGCCAATTTGTAGAGAGATACAATACATCACAGGTCCTTCAGAATATTGTGTCAATGCCAATGTTTAGAGACACACAATGCATAACAGGTCTTTCAAACTATTGTGTCCATGCGAATTTGTAGAGAGATACAATATATCACAGGTTCTTCAGACTATTGTGTCCATGCCAATGTGTAGAGAGAAACAATGCAACACAGGTCCTTCAAACTATTGGTTCCATGCCAATTTGTAGAGAAATACAATGCATCACAGGTCCTTCAGTCTATTGTGTCCATGCCAATTTGTAAAGAGATACAATGCATCACAGCTTCTTCAGACTATTGTGTCCATGCCAATTTGTAGCGAGATACAATGCATCACAGGTCCTTCAGACTATTGTGCCCATGCCAATCTGTAGAGAGATACAATGCATCACAGGATCTTCACAATAATGTGTCCATGAACATTATCTAGAGAGATACAATGCTTCATAGGTCCTTCAGACTATTGTGTCCATGCCAATTTGTAGAGAGATACAATACATCACAGGTCCTTCAGAATATTGTGTCAATGCCAATGTTTAGAGAGACACAATGCATAACAGGTCTTTCAAACTATTGTGTCCATGCGAATTTGTAGAGAGATTCAATATATCACAGGTTCTTCAGACTATTGTGTCCATGCCAATGTGTAGAGAGATACAATGCAACACTGGTCCTTCAAACTATTGGTTCCATGCCAATTTGTAGAGAAATACAATGCATCACAGGTCCTTCAGACTATTGTGTCCATGCCAATTTGTAAAGAGATACAATGCATGACAGCTTCTTCAGACTATTGTGTCCATGCCAATTTGTAGCGAGATACAATGCATCACAGGTCCTTCAGACAATGTTGTCCATGCTAATTTGTAGAGAGGTACAATGCATCACAGATCAATCAGACTATTGTGTCCATGCCAATTTGTAGAGAGATACAATGCTTCACAGGTCCTCCAGACTATTGTGTCCATGCTAATTTGTAGAGAGATACAATGCATCACAGGTTCTTCAGACTATTGTTTCTATGCCAATGTGTAGAGAGATACAATGCCAACTTGTAAATAGATACAATGCATCACAGGTTCTTCAGAATATTGTGTCCATACAAATTTGTAGAGAAATACAATGCATCACAGGTTGTTCAGACTATTGTGTCCATGCCAATGTGTAGAGAGATACAATGCAACACTGGTCCTTCAAACTATTGGTTCCATGCCAATTTGTAGAGAAATACAATGCATCACAGGTCCTTCAGACTATTGTGTCCATGCCAATTTGTAAAGAGATACAATGCATCACAGCTTCTTCAGACTATTGTGTCCATGTCCATTTGTTGAGATATACAATGCATCACAGGTCCTTCAGACAATGTTGTCCATGCTAATTTGTAGAGAGGTACAATGCATCACAGATCAATCAGACTATTGTGTCCATGCCAATTTGTAGAGAGATACAATGCTTCACAGGTCCTCCAGACTATTGTGTCCATGCTAATTTGTAGAGAGATACAATGCATCACAGGTTCTTCAGACTATTGTTTCTATGCCAATGTGTAGAGAGATACAATGCCAACTTGTAAACAGATACAATGCATCACAGGTTCTTCAGAATATTGTGTCCATACAAATTTGTAGAGAAATACAATGCATCACAGGTTGTTCAGACTATTGTGTCCATGCCAATGTGTAGAGAGATACAATGCAACACTGGTCCTTCAAACTATTGGTTCCATGCCAATTTGTAGAGAAATACAATGCATCACAGGTCCTTCAGACTATTGTGTCCATGCCAATTTGTAAAGAGATACAATGCATCACAGCTTCTTCAGACTATTGTGTCCATGTCCATTTGTAGAGAGATAAAATGCATCACAGGGTCTTCAGACTATTGAGTCCATGAACAGAATGTAGAGACATACAATGTTTCATATGTCCTTCCGTCCATTGTGTCAATGCCAATTTGTAGAGAGATAGAATGCATCACAGGTGATTTAGACTATTGTATCCATGCCAATTGGTAGAAAGATACAATGCATCACAGGTCCTTCAGATTATTGAGTACATGCCCATTTGTAGAGAGATACAATGCATCACAGGTTCATCAGACTATAGTGTCCATGAACAATATCTAGAGAGATACAATGCTTCATAGGTCCTTCAGACTATTCAGTCCATGCCAATTTGTGGAGAGATACAATGCATCACAGGTCCTTCAGACTATTGTATGCATGCCAATTTGTAGAGAGATACAATGCAGCACACATACTTCTGACTATTGTGTCCATGAACAATTTATGGAGAGATACAATGCATCACAGGTCCTTCAGACGATTGTGTCATGCCAATTTGTAGTGAGATACATTGCATCACAGGTCCTTCAGACTATTGTATCCATTAAAAATTTGTAGAGATATACAATACATCACTGGTCCTTCAGACTATTGTGTCCATGCCAATTTGTGGAGAGAAACAATGCATCACAGGTCCTTCAGACTTATGTGTCCATACCAATATGTAGAGAGATACAATGCATCACAGGTCCTTCAGACTATTGTGTTTATGTCAATTTCGTGAGAGTACAATGCATCACAGGTCCTTCAGACTATTGTGTCCATGCCAATTTGTAGAGACATGCACTGCATCACAGGTCCTTCAGAATATTGTGTCCATGCCAATTTGTAGGGAGATACAATACTTCACAGTTCCATAAGACTATTGTATCCATGAACAATTTGCAGAGAGATACAATGCTTCACAGATCCTTCAGACTATTGTGTCCATGCCAATATGTAGAGAGATACAATGCATCACAGGTGCTTCAGACAATTATGTCGATGCCAATTTGTAGAGAGATACAATGCATAACAGGTCCTTCAGACTATTGTGTCGAGGCCAATTTGTAGAGAGATAAAATGTATCACAGGTCCTTCAGACTATTGAGTCCATGCCAATTTGTAGAGAGATACAATGCATCACAGGTCCTTCAGACTATTGTGTCCATGGAAATTTGTAGAGAGATAAAATGCATCACAGGTCCTTCAGACTATTGTGTCTATGCCAATGTGTAGAGAGATACCATGCATCAAAGGTCCTTCAGAATATTGTGTCCATGCCAATTTGTAGAGAGATACAATGCCAATTTGTAGAGAGATACAATGCCAATTTGTTAGAGATACAATGCATCACAGGTTCTTCAGAATATTGTGTCCATGCATATTTGTAGAGAGATACAATGCATCACAGGTTGTTCAGACTATTGTGTCCATGCCAATGTGTAGAGAGATACAATGCAACACTGGTCCTTCAAACTATTGGTTCCATGCCAATTTGTAGAGAAATACAATGCATCACAGGTCCTTCAGACTATTGTGTTCATGCCAATTTGTAAAGAGATACAAAGCATCACTGCTTCTTCAGACTATTGTGTCCATATCCATTTGTTAAGATATACAATGCATCACAGGTCCTTCGGACTATTGTGCCCATGCCAATCTGTAGAGAGATACAATGCATCACAGGATCTTCACAATTATGTGTCCATGAACATTATCTAGGGAGATACAATGCTTCATAGGTCCTTCATAATATTGTGTCCATGCCAATTTGTAGAGAGATACAATACATCACAGGTCCGTCGGAATATTGTGTCCATGCCAATGTTTAGAGAGACACAATGCATAACAGGTCTTTCAAACTATTGTGTCCATGCCAACTTGTAGAGAGATACAAAGGATCACAAGTAATTCAGATGATTGTCTTCATGCCAATCTGTAGAAAGATACAATCTATCACAGGTCCTTCTGACTAGTGAGTCCATGCCAATTTGTAGAGCGATACAATGCATCACAGGTCCTTCAGACTATTGTGTCCATGGAAATTTGTAGAGAGATAAAATGCATCACTGGTCCTTCAGACTATTGTGTCTATGCCAATGTGTAGAGAGATACAATGCATCACAGGTCCTTCAGAATATTGTGTCCATGCCAATTTGTAGAGAGATACAAGGCATCACAGGTTCTTCAGACTATTGTTTCCATGCCAATGTGTAGAGAGATACAATGCCAATTTGTAGAGAGATACAATGCATCACAGGTTCTTCATAATATTGTGTCCATGCATATTTGTAGAGAGATACAATGCATCACAGGTTGTTCAGACTATTGTGTCCATGCCAATGTGTAGAGAGATACAAAGCAACACTGGTCCTACAAAATATTGGTTCCATGCCAATTTGTAGAGAAATACAATGCATCACAGGTCCTTCAGACTATTGTGCCCATGCCAATCTGTAGAGAGATACAATGCATCACAGGATGTTCACAATAATGTGTCCATGAACATTATCTAGAGAGATACAATGCTTCATAGGTCCTTCAGACTATTGTATCGATGCCAATTAGCAGAGAGATACAATGCAGCACCAGTACTTCAGAATAGTGTGTCCGTGAACAATTCATAGAGAGATACAATGCATCACAGGTCCTTCTGACTATTGTGTCCATGCCAATTTGTAGAGAGATACAATATATCACAGGTCCTTCAGACTATTGTGTCCATGCCAATGTGTAGAGAGGTACAATGCCAATTTGTAGAGAGATACAATGCATCATAGGTTCTTCTGACAATTGTGTCCATGCGAATTTGTAGAGAGATACAATGCATCACAGGATTTTCAGACTATTGTGTCCATGCCAATGTGTAGAGAGATACAATGCATCACTGGTCCTTAAAACTATTAGTTCCATGCCAATTTATAGAGAAATACAATGCATCACAGGTCCTTCAGACTATTGTGTCCATGCCAATTTGTAAAGAGATACAATGCATCACAGCTTCTTCAGACTATTGTGTCCATGTCCATTTGTAGAGAGATAAAATGCATCACAGGGTCTTCAGACTATTGAGTCCATGAACAGAATGTAGAGACATACAATGTTTCATATGTCCTTCCGTCCATTGTGTCAATGCCAATTTGTAGAGAGATAGAATGCATCACAGGTGATTTAGACTATTGTATCCATGCCAATTGGTAGAAAGATACAATGCATCACAGGTCCTTCAGATTATTGAGTACATGCCCATTTGTAGAGAGATACAATGCATCACAGGTTCATCAGACTATAGTGTCCATGAACAATATCTAGAGAGATACAATGCTTCATAGGTCCTTCAGACTATTCAGTCCATGCCAATTTGTGGAGAGATACAATGCATCACAGGTCCTTCAGACTATTGTATGCATGCCAATTTGTAGAGAGATACAATGCATCACAGGATCTTCACAATAATGTGTCCATGAACATTATCTAGAGAGATACAATGCTTCATAGGTCCTTCAGACTATTGTGTCCATGCCAATTTGTAGAGAGATACAATACATCACAGGTCCTTCAGAATATTGTGTCAATGCCAAAGTTTAGAGACACACAATGCATAACAGGTCTTTCAAACTATTGTGTCCATGCGAATTTGTAGAGAGATACAATATATCACAGGTTCTTCAGACTATTGTGTCCACACCAATTTGTGGAGAGATACAATGCATCACAGGTCCTTTAGACTAATGAGTCCATGCAAATTTGTAGAGAGATACAATGCGTCACAGGTTCTTCAGAATATTGTGTCCATGCCAATATGTAGAGAGATACAATGCATCACAGGACCT